>NC_057805.1:2613629-2638934 GCF_018294505.1 Triticum aestivum
GGTAATCTTGGTGATCTAGTTCAGTATTGAAATCAGTACTGAAATATTAACGTGGATAATCAGAACACTGAATTTTAGTACCGAAATTAGTGATATACAATCGAGTCGGGTCATCGTGGTGCGGTTTTCAATATTAAATATTAACGTGGATAATCACAATACTAATTTTTAGTACTGAAATAAGTGATATAGAACCGAGCCATGTGTTAGTCAAGCTATTTTTGAGTACTCAAATTAATACTGAAATACTAAAATGGATAATCGCAATAGTAAAATTTATACCGAAATTAGTGATATAGAAGTGAGTCGGGTGATCGTCATTTTTTTAGTACTGAAATCAGTATTAAAGTATTAAAGTGGATAATCGCAATACTGAATTTTAGTACCGAAATGAGTGACGTAAAATATAGTCGGGTCATCTTGGTGCTATATTTCAGTACTGAAATCAATATTGAAATATGAAGGTGGATAATCACAATACTGAATTTTAGTACCGAAATTAGAAATTTACAACTCAGTCGGGTCATCGTGCTGCTGTTTTTTCAGTATTGAAATATTAACGTGGTTAATCTCAATGCTATATTTTAGTACCGAAATTAGTGATATAGAATTGAGTCATGCGCTCATCCAGCTGTTTTTCAGTACTGAAATCAATATTGCAATATTTACATGGATAATCGCAGTACCGAATATTAGTAACAAATTTGTGGTATACAGCTAAGTCTCGTGATCATCGTTTTGTTTTTAAGTCTTGAAATCAGTATTGAAATAAAAGTGGATAATCGCAATACTGAATTTTAATACCAAAATTAGTGATATACAACTGAGTGTCATGATCGTCATTTTATATTTCAGTATTGAAATCAATATTTATATATTAATGTGGATAATCACAATACTATATTTTAGTACTGAAATTAGTGATACACGACCGAGTCGGGTCATCGTGGTGCTGTATTTCAGTATTGAAGTCAGTACGGAAATGTTAACATGTATAATCATAATACTGAGTTTTAATACCCAAATCAGTGATATAGAACTGAGTTAGGTGTTAGTCATGCTATTTTTTAGTACTCAAATCAATACTGACATATTAACATAGATAATCTCAGTACTGAATATTATACCGAAATTAGTGATATAAAACTGAGTCAGGTCATCCTAGTGCTATTTTTAGTATCGAAATCAGTATTGAAAAATTAACGTGAAGAATCACAATACTTAATTCTAGTACCAAAATTAGTGCTATACAAGTGAGTCGGGTGATCTCGTTTTGTATTTCCGTACTGAAATATTAAGGTGGATAATCGCAATACTAAATTTCAGTACCAAAATGAGTGATATAGAACATAGTCGGGTAATCTTGGTGATCTAGTTCAGTATTGAAATCAGTACTGAAATATTAACGTGGATAATCAGAACACTGAATTTTAGTACCGAAATTAGTGATATACAATCGAGTCGGGTCATCGTGGTGCGGTTTTCAATATTAAATATTAACGTGGATAATCACAATACTAATTTTTAGTACTGAAATAAGTGATATAGAACCGAGCCATGTGTTAGTCAAGCTATTTTTGAGTACTCAAATTAATACTGAAATACTAAAATGGATAATCGCAATAGTAAAATTTATACCGAAATTAGTGATATAGAAGTGAGTCGGGTGATCGTCATTTTTTTTAGTACTGAAATCAGTATTAAAGTATTAAAGTGGATAATCGCAATACTGAATTTTAGTACCGAAATGAGTGACGTAAAATATAGTCGGGTCATCTTGGTGCTATATTTCAGTACTGAAATCAATATTGAAATATGAAGGTGGATAATCACAATACTGAATTTTAGTACCGAAATTAGAAATTTACAACTCAGTCGGGTCATCGTGCTGCTGTTTTTTCAGTATTGAAATATTAACGTGGTTAATCTCAATGCTATATTTTAGTACCGAAATTAGTGATATAGAATTGAGTCATGCGCTCATCCAGCTGTTTTTCAGTACTGAAATCAATACTGCAATATTTACATGGATAATCGCAGTACCGAATATTAGTAACAAATTTGTGGTATACAGCTAAGTCTCGTGATCATCGTTTTGTTTTTAAGTCTTGAAATCAGTATTGAAATAAAAGTGGATAATCGCAATTCTGAATTTTAATACCAAAATTAGTGATATACAACTGAGTGTCATGATCGTCATTTTATATTTCAGTATTGAAATCAATATTGATATATTAATGTGGATAATCACAATACTATATTTTAGTACTGAAATTAGTGATACACGACCGAGTCGGGTCATCGTGGTGCTGTATTTCAGTATTGAAGTCAGTACGGAAATGTTAACATGTATAATCATAATACTGAGTTTTAATACCCAAATCAGTGATATAGAACTGAGTTAGGTGTTAGTCATGCTATTATTTAGTACTCAAATCAATACTGACATATTAACATAGATAATCGCAGTACTGAATATTATACCGAAATTAGTGATATAAAACTGAGTCAGGTCATCCTAGTGCTATTTTTAGTATCGAAATCAGTATTGAAAAATTAACGTGAAGAATCACAATACTTAATTCTAGTACCAAAATTAGTGCTATACAAGTGAGTCGGGTGATCTCGTTTTGTATTTCGGTACTGAAATATTAAGGTGGATAATCGCAATACTAAATTTCAGTACCAAAATGAGTGATATAGAACATAGTCGGGTAATCTTGGTGATCTAGTTCAGTATTGAAATCAGTACTGAAATATTAACGTGGATAATCAGAACACTGAATTTTAGTACCGAAATTAGTGATATACAATCGAGTCGGGTCATCGTGGTGCGGTTTTCAATATTAAATATTAACGTGGATAATCACAATACTAATTTTTAGTACTGAAATAAGTGATATAGAACCGAGCCATGTGTTAGTCAAGCTATTTTTGAGTACTCAAATTAATACTGAAATACTAAAATGGATAATCGCAATAGTAAAATTTATACCGAAATTAGTGATATAGAAGTGAGTCGGGTGATCGTCATTTTTTTAGTACTGAAATCAGTATTAAAGTATTAAAGTGGATAATCGCAATACTGAATTTTAGTACCGAAATGAGTGACGTAAAATATAGTCGGGTCATCTTGGTGCTATATTTCAGTACTGAAATCAATATTGAAATATGAAGGTGGATAATCACAATACTGAATTTTAGTACCGAAATTAGAAATTTACAACTCAGTCGGGTCATCGTGCTGCTGTTTTTTCAGTATTGAAATATTAACGTGGTTAATCTCAATGCTATATTTTAGTACCGAAATTAGTGATATAGAATTGAGTCATGCGCTCATCCAGCTGTTTTTCAGTACTGAAATCAATACTGCAATATTTACATGGATAATCGCAGTACCGAATATTAGTAACAAATTTGTGGTATACAGCTAAGTCTCGTGATCATCGTTTTGTTTTTAAGTCTTGAAATCAGTATTGAAATAAAAGTGGATAATCGCAATTCTGAATTTTAATACCAAAATTAGTGATATACAACTGAGTGTCATGATCGTCATTTTATATTTCAGTATTGAAATCAATATTGATATATTAATGTGGATAATCACAATACTATATTTTAGTACTGAAATTAGTGATACACGACCGAGTCGGGTCATCGTGGTGCTGTATTTCAGTATTGAAGTCAGTACGGAAATGTTAACATGTATAATCATAATACTGAGTTTTAATACCCAAATCAGTGATATAGAACTGAGTTAGGTGTTAGTCATGCTATTTTTTAGTACTCAAATCAATACTGACATATTAACATAGATAATCGCAGTACTGAATATTATACCGAAATTAGTGATATAAAACTGAGTCAGGTCATCCTAGTGCTATTTTTAGTATCGAAATCAGTATTGAAAAATTAACGTGAAGAATCACAATACTTAATTCTAGTACCAAAATTAGTGCTATACAAGTTAGTCTGGTGATCTCGTTTTGTATTTCGGTACTGAAATATTAAGGTGGATAATCGCAATACTAAATTTCAGTACCAAAATGAGTGATATAGAACATTGTCGGGTAATCTTGGTGATCTAGTTCAGTATTGAAATCAGTACTGAAATATTAACGTGGATAATCAGAACACTGAATTTTAGTACCGAAATTAGTGATATACAATCGAGTCGGGTCATCGTGGTGCGGTTTTCAATATTAAATATTAACGTGGATAATCACAATACTAATTTTTAGTACTGAAATAAGTGATATAGAACCGAGCCATGTGTTAGTCAAGCTATTTTTGAGTACTCAAATTAATACTGAAATACTAAAATGGATAATCGCAATAGTAAAATTTATACCGAAATTAGTGATATAGAAGTGAGTCGGGTGATCGTCATTTTTTTTAGTACTGAAATCAGTATTAAAGTATTAAAGTGGATAATCGCAATACTGAATTTTAGTACCGAAATGAGTGACGTAAAATATAGTCGGGTCATCTTGGTGCTATATTTCAGTACTGAAATCAATATTGAAATATGAAGGTGGATAATCACAATACTGAATTTTAGTACCGAAATTAGAAATTTACAACTTAGTCGGGTCATCGTGGTGCTGTTTTTTCAGTATTGAAATATTAACGTGGTTAATCTCAATGCTATATTTTAGTACCGAAATTAGTGATATAGAATTGAGTCATGCGCTCATCCAGCTGTATTTCAGTACTGAAATCAATACTGCAATATTTACATGGATATTCGCAGTACCGAATATTAGTAACAAATTTGTGGTATACAGCTAAGTCTCGTGATCATCGTTTTGTTTTTAAGTCTTGAAATCAGTATTAAAATATTAGTGCATAATCGCAATACTGAATTTTAATACCAAAATTAGTGATATAGAACTGAGTGTCATGATCGTCATTTTATATTTCAGTATTGAAATCAGTACTGAAATATTAACGTGGATAATCAGAACACTGAATTTTAGTACCGAAATTAGTGATATACAATCGAGTCGGGTCATCGTGGTGCTGTATTTCAGTATTGAAGTCAGTACGGAAATGTTAACATGTATAATCATAATACTGAGTTTTAATACCCAAATCAGTGATATAGAACCGAGTGAGGTGTTAGTCATGCTATTTTTTAGTACTCAAATTAATACTGACATATTTACATAGATAATCGTAATACTGAATTTTATTCCGAAATTAGTGATATAAAACTGAGTCAGGACTTCCTAGTGCTATTTTAGTATTGAAATCAGTATTGAAAATTTAACGTGAAGAATCACAATACTGAATTCTAGTACCAAAATTAGTGATATACAAGTGAGTCGGGTGATCTCGTTTTCTATTTCAGTACTGAAATCAGTACTGAAATATTAAGGTGGATAATCGCAATACTGAATTTCAGTACCGAAATGAGTGATATACAATCGAGTCGGGTCATCTTGGTGATCTAGTTCAGTATTGAAATCAGTACTGAAATATTAACTTGGATAATCAGAACACTGAATTTTAGTACCGAAATTAGTGATATACAATCGAGTCGGGTCATCGTGGTGCGGTTTTCAATATTAAATATTAACGTGGATAATCACAATACTAAGTTTTAGTACTGAAATTAGTGATACAGAACCGAGCCAGGTGTTAGTCAAGCTATTTTTGAGTACTCAAATTAATACTGAAATACTAAAATGGATAATCGCACTAGTAAAATTTATACCGAAATTAGTGATATAGAAGTGAGTCGGGTGACCGTCGTTTTGTTTTTCAGTACTGAAATCAGTATTAAAGTATTAAAGTGGATAATCGCAATACTGAATTTTAGTTCCGAAATGAGTGACGTAAAATATAGTCGGGTCATCTTGGTGCTATATTTCAGTACTGAAATCAATATTGAAATATGAAGGTGGATAATCACTATACTGAATTTTAGTACCGAAATTAGAAATTTACAACTCAGTCGGGTCATCGTGGTGCTGTTTTTCAGTATTGAAATATTAACGTGGTTAATCTCAATGCTATATTTTAGTACCGAAATTAGTGATATAGAATTGAGTCATGCGTTCATCCAGCTGTTTTTCAGTACTGAAATTAATACTGCAATATTTACATTGAAGTCAATACGGAAATGTTAACATGTATAATCATAATACTGAGTTTTAATACCAAAATCAGTGATCTAGAACTGAGTGAGGTGTTAGTCGTGCTATTTTTTTGTACTCAAATCAATACTGACATATTAACATAGATAATCGCAATACTGAATTTTATACAGAAAATAGTGATATAAAACTGAGTCAGGTCATCCTAGTGCTATTTTTAGTAATGAAATCAGTATTGAAAAATTAACGTGAAGAATCACAATACTCAATTTTAGTACCGAAATTAGAAATTTACAACTCAGTCGGGTCATCATGGAGCTGTTTTTTCAGTATTGAAATATTAACGTGGTTAATCTCAATGCTATATTTTAGTAACGAAATTAGTGATATAGAATTGAGTCATGCGTTCATCCAGCTGTTTTTCAGTAATGAAACCAATACTGCAATATTTATATGGATAATCGCAGTACCGAATATTAGTAACAAATTTGTGATATACAGCTAAGTCTCGTGATCATCGTTTTGTTTTTAAGTCTTGAAATCAGTATTGAAATATTAGTAAATAATCGCAATACTGAATTTTAATACCAAAATTAGTGATATACAACTGAGTGTGATGATCGTCATTTTATATTTCAGTATTGAAATCAATATTGATATATTAATGTGGATAATCATAATACTAAATTTTAGTGCTGAAATTAGTGATACACGACCGAGTCGGGTCATCGTGGTGTTGTATTTCAGTATTGAAGTCAGTACGGAAATGTTAACATGTATAATCATAATACTGAGTTTTAATACCAAAATCAGTGATATAGAACTGAGTGAGGTGTTAGTCATGCTATTGTTTAGTACTCAAATCAATACTGACATATTAACATAGATAATCGCAATATTGAATTTTATACCGAAATTAGTGATATAAAACTGAGTCAGGTCTTCCTAGTGCTATTTTTAGTATTGAAATCAGTATTGAAAAATTAACGTGAAGAATCACAATACTGAATTCTTGTATCAAAATTAGTGATATACAAGTGAGTCGGGTGATCTCGTTTTGTATTTCAGTACTGAAATCAGTACTGAAATATTAAGGTGGATAATCGCAATACTGAATTTCAGTACCGAAATGAGTGATATAGAACATAGTCGGGTAATCTTGGTGATCTAGTTCAGTATTGAAATCAGTACTGAAATATTAACGTGGATAATCAGAACACTGAATTTTAGTACCGAAATTAGTGATATACAATCGAGTCGGGTCATCGTGGTGCGGTTTTCAATATTAAATATTAACGTGGATAATCACAATACTAATTTTTCGTACTGAAATTAGTGATATAGAACCGAGCCAGGTGTTAGTCAAGCTATTTTTGAGTACTCAAATTAATATTGAAATACTAAAATGGATAATCGCAATAGTAAAATTTATACCGAAATTAGTGATATAGAAGTGAGTCGGGTGATCGTCATTTTTTTCAGTACTGAAATCAGTATTAAAGTATTAAAGTGGATAATCGCAATACTGAATTTTAGTACCGAAATGAGTGACGTAAAATATAGTCGGGTCATCTTGGTGCTATATTTAGTACTGAAATCAATATTGAAATATTAAGGTGGATAATCACAGTACTGAATTTTAGTACCGAAATTAGAAATTTACAACTCAGTCGGGTCATCGTGGTGCTGTTTTTTCAGTATTGAAATATTAAGGTGGTTAATCTCAATGCTATATTTTAGTACCGAAATTAGTGATATAGAATTGAGTCATGCGTTCATCCAGCTGTTTTTCAGTACTGAAATCAATACTGCAATATTTACGTGGATAATCGCAGTACTGAATATTAGTAACAAATTTGTGATATACAGCTAAGTCTCGTGATCATCGTTTTGTTCTTAAGTCTTGAAATCAGTATTGAAATATTAGCGGATAATCGCAATACTGAATTTTAATACCAAAATTAGTGATATGCAACTGAGTGTGATGATCGTCATTTTATATTTCAGTATTGAAATCAATATTGATATATTAATGTGGATAATCACAATACTAAATTTTAGTACTGAAATTAGTGATACACGACCGAGTCGGGTCATCGTGGTGCTACATTTCAGTATTGAAGTCAGTACGGAAATGTTAAGATGTATAATCATAATACTGAGTTTTAATACCAAAATCAGTGATCTAGAACTGAGTGAGGTGTTAGTCGTGCTATTTTTTTGTACTCAAATCAATACTGACATATTAACTAGATAATCGCAATACTGAATTTTATACCGAAATTAGTGATATAGAATTGAGTCAGGTCATCATAGTGCTATTTTTAGTATTGAAGTCAGTATTGAAAAATTAACGTGAAGAATCACAATACTGAATTCTAGTACCAAAATTAGTGATATACAAGTGAGTCGGGTGATCTCGTTTTGTATTTCAGTACTGAAATCAGTATCGAAATATTAAGGTGGATAATTGCAATACTGAATTTCAGTACGGAAATGAGTGATATAGAACATAGTCGGGTCATCTTGGTGATCTAGTTCAGTATTGAAATCAGTACTGAAATATTAACGTGGATAATCAGAACACTGAATTTTAGTACCGAAATTAGTGATATACAATCGAGTCGGGTCATCGTGGTGCGCTTTTCAATATTAAATATTAACGTGGATAATCACAATACTAAGTTTTAGTACTGAAATTAGTGATATAGAACCGAGCCAGGTGTTAGTCAAGCTATTTTTGAGTACTCAAATTAATACTGAAATACTAAAATGGATAATCGCAATAGTAAAATTTATACCGAAATTAGTGATATAGAAGTGAGTCGGGTGACCGTCGTTTTGTTTTTCAGTAATGAAATCAGTATTAAAGTATTAAACTGGATAATCGCAATATTGAATTTTAGTACCGAAATGAGTGATGTAAAACATAGTCGGGTCATCTTGGTGCTATATTTCAGTACTGAAATCAATATTGAAATATTAAGGTGGATAATCACAATACTGAGTTTTAGTACCAAATTAGAAATTTACGACTCAGTCGGGTCATCGTGGTGCTGTTTTTTCAGTATTGAAATATTAACGTGGTTAATCTCAATGCTATATTTTAGTACCGAAATTAGTGATATAGAATTGAGTCATGCGTTCATCCAGCTGTTTTTCAGTACTGAAATTAATACTGCAATATTTACATGGATAATCGCAGTACCGAATATTAGTAACAAATTTGTGATATACAACTAAGTCTCGTGATCGTCGTTTTGTTTTGAAGTCTTGAAATCAGTATTGAAATATTAGCGGATAATCGCAATACTGAATTTTAATACCAAAATTAGTGATATACAACTGAGTGTGATGATAGTCATTTTATATATCAGTATTGAAATCAATATTGATATATTAATGTGGATAGTCACAATACTAAATTTTAGTACTGAATTTAGTGATACACGACCGAGTTGGGTCATCGTGGTGCTACATTTCAGTATTGAAGTCAGTACGGAAATGTTAACATGTATCATCATAATACTGAATTTTAATACCATAATCAGTGATATAGAACTGAGTGAGGTGTTAGTCGTGCTATTTTTTTTATACTCAAATCAATACTGACATATTAACATAGATAATCGCAATACTGAATTTTATACCGAAATTAGTGATATAAAACTGAGTCAGGTCATCCTAGTGCTATTTTTAGTATTGAAATCAGTATTGAAAAATTAACGTGAAGAATCACAATACTGAATTCTAGTACCAAAATTAGTGATATACAAGTGAGTCGGGTGATCTCGTTTTGTATTTCAGTACTGAAATCAGTACTGAAATATTAAGGTGGATAATCGCAATACTGAATTTCAGTACCGAAACGAGTGATACAGAACATAGTCTGGTCATCTTGGTGATCTAGTTCAGTATTGAAATCTGTACTGAAATATTAAGGTGGATAATCGCAATACTGAATTTTATACCGAAATTAATGATATAGAAGTGAGTCGGGTGACCGTCGTTTTGTTTTTCAGCAATGAAATCAGTATTAAAGTATTAAACTGGATAATCGCAATACTGAATTTTAGTACCGAAATGAGTGATGTAAAACATAGTCGGGTCATCTTGGTGCTATATTTCAGTACTGAAATCAATATTGAAATATTAAGGTGGATAATCACAATACTCAATTTTAGTACCGAAATTAGAAATTTACAACTCAGTCGGGTCATCATGGAGCTGTTTTTTCAGTATTGAAATATTAACGTGGTTAATCTAAATGATATATTTTAGTAACGAAATTAGTGATATAGAATTTAGTCATGCGTTCATCCAGCTGTTTTTCAGTAATGAAACCAGTACTGCAATATTTACATGGATAATCGCAGTACCGAATATTAGTAACAAATTTGTGATATACAGCTAAGTCTCGTGATCATCGTTTTGTTTTTAAGTCTTGAAATCAGTATTGAAATATTAGTAGATAATCGCAATACTGAATTTTAATACCAAAATTAGTGATATATAACTGAGTGTGATGATCGTCATTTTATATTTCAGTATTGAAATCAATATTGATATATTAAAGTGGATAATCACAATACTATATTTTAGTACTGAAATTAGTGATACACAACCGAGTCGGGTCATCGTGGTGTTGTATTTCAGTATTGAAGTCAGTACGGAAATGTTAACATGTATAATCATAATACTGAGTTTTAATACCAAAATCAGTGATATAAAACTGAATGAGGTGTTAGTCATGCTATATTTTTGTACTCAAATCAATACTGACATATTAACATAGATAATCGCAATACTGAATTTTATTCCGAAATTAGTGATATAAAACTGAGTCAGGTCATCCTAGTGCTATTTTTAGTATTGAAATCAGTATTGAAAAATTAACGTGAAGAATCACAATACTGAATTCTAGTTCCAAAATTAGTGATATACAAGTGAGTCGGGTGATCTCGTTTTGTATTTCAGTACTGAAATCAGTACTGAAATATTAAGGTGGATAATCGCAATACTGAATTTCAGTACCGAAATGAGTGATATAGAACATAGTCGGGTCATCTTGGTGATCTAGTTCAGTATTGAAATCAGTACTGAAATATTAACGTGGATAATTAGAACACTGAATTTTAGTACAGAAATTAGTGATATACAATCGAGTCGGGTCATCGTGGTGCGGTTTTCAATATTAAATATTAACATGGATAATCACAATACTAAGTCTTAGTACTGAAATTAGGGATATAGAACCGAGTCAGGTGTTAGTCATGCTATTTTTGAGTACTCAAATTAATACTAAAATTTATACCGAAATTAGTGATATAGAAGTGAGTCGGGTGACCGTCGTTTTGTTTTTCAGTACTGAAATCAGTATTAAAGTATTAAAGTGGATAATCACAATACTGAATTTTAGTACCGAAATGAGTGATGTAAAACATAGTCGGGTCATCTTGGTGCTATATTTCATTACTGAAATATTAAGGTGGATAATCACAATACTGAATTTTAGTACCGAAATTAGAAATTTACAACTCAGTCGGGTCATCGTGGAGCTGTTTTTTCAGTATTGAAATATTAACGTGGTTAATCTCAATGCTATATTTTAGTAACGAAATTAGTGATATAGAATTGAGTCATGCGTTCATCCAGCTGTTTTTCAGTAATGAAACCAATACTGCAATAATTACATGGATAATCGCAGTACGGAATAATTACATGGATAAGTCTCGTGATCATCGTTTTGTTTTTAAGTCTTGAAATCAGTATTGAAATATTAGTAGATCATCGCAATACTGAATTTTAATACCAAAATTAGTGATATACAACTGAGTGTGATGATCGTCATTTTATATTTCAGTATTGAAATCAATATTGATATATTAACGTGGATAATCATAATACTATATTTTAGTACTGAAATTAGTGATACACGACCGAGTCGGGTCATCGTGGTGCTGTATTTCAGTATTGAAGTCAGTACGGAAATGTTAACATGTATAATCATAATACTGAGTTTTAATACCAAAATCAGTGATATAGAGCTGAGTGAGGTGTTAGTCATGCTATTTTTAGTACTCAAATCGATAGTGATATACAAGTGAGTCGGGTGATCTCGTTTTGTATTTCAGTACTGAAATCAGTATTGAAATATTAAGGTGGATAATCACAATACTGAATTTTAGTACCGAAATGAGTGATGTAAAACATAGTCGGGTCATCTTGGTGCTATATTTCAGTACTGAAATCAATATTGAAATATTAAGGTGGATAATCACAATACTGAATTTAAGTACCATAATTAGAAATTTACAACTCAGTCGGGTCATCATGGTGCTGTTTTTTCAGTACTGAAATATTAACGTGGTTAATCTCAATGCTATATTTTAGTACCGAAATTAGTGATATAGAATTGAGTCATGCGTTCATCCACCTGTTTTTCAGTACTGAAATCAATACTGCAATATTTACATGGATAATCGCAGTACCGAATATTAGTAACAAATTTGTGATATACAGCTAAGTCTCGTGATCATCGTTTTGTTTTTGAGTCTTGAAATCAGTATTGAAATATTAGTGGATAATCGCAATACTGAATATTAATACCAAAATTAGTGATATACAACTAAGTGTGATGATCATCATTTTATATTTCAGTATTGAAATCAATATTGATATATTAATGTGGATAATCACAATACTAAATTTTAGTACTGAAATTAGTGATACACGACCGAGTCGGGTCATCGTGGTGCTGTATTTCAGTATTGAAGTCGGTACGGAAATGTTAACATGTATAATCATAATACTGAGTTTTAATACCAAAATCAGTGATATAGAACTGAGTGAGGTGTTAGTCATGCTATTTTTTGTACTCAAATCAATACTGACATATTAACATAGATAATCGCAATACTGAATTTTATTCCGAAATTAGTGATATAAAACTGAGTCAGGTCATCCTAGTGCTATTTTTAGTATTGAAATCAGTATTGAAAAATTAACGTGAAGAATCACAATACTGAATTCTACTACCAAAATTAGTGATATACAAGTGAGTCGGGTGATCTCGTTTTGTATTTCAGTACTGAAATCAGTATTGAAATATTAAGGTGGATAATCGCAATACTGAATTTCAGTACCGAAATGAGTGATATTGAACATAGTCGGGTCATCTTGGTGATCTAGTTCAGCATTGAAATCAGTACTGAAATATTAACGTGGATAATCAGAACACTGAATTTTAGTACCGAAATTAGTGATATACAATCGAGTCGGGTCATCGTGGTGCGGTTTTCAATATTAAATATTAACGTGGATAATCACAATACTAAGTTTAGTACTGAAATTAGTGATATAGAACCGAGTCAGGTGTTAGTCAAGCTATTTTTGAGTACTCAAATTAATACTGAAATACTAACATGGATAATCGCAATAGTAAAATTTATACCGAAATTAGTGATATAGAAGTGAGTCGGGTGATCGTCGTTTTGTTTTTCAGTACTGAATTCAGTATTAAAGTATTAAAGTGGATAATCGCAATACATAATTTTAATACCAAAATGAGTGACGTAAAACATAGTCGGGTCATCTTGGTGCTATATATCAGTACTGAAATTAATATTGAAATATTAAGGTGGATAATCACAATACTGAATTTTAGTACCGAAATTAGAAATTTACAACTCACTCGGGTCATCGTGGTGCTGTTTTTTCAGTATTGAAATATTAACGTGGTTAGTCTCAATGCTATATTTTAGTACTGAAATTAGTGATATAGAATTGAGTCATGCATTCGTCCAGCTGTTTTTCAGTACTGAAATCAATACAGCAATATTTACATGGTTAATCGCAGTACCGAATATTACTAACAAATTTGTGATATACAGCTAAGTCTCGTGATCATCGTTTTGTCTTTAAGTCTTGAAATCAGTATTGAAATATTAGTGGATAATCACAATACTGAATTTTAATACCAAAATTAGTGATATACAACTGAGTCAGGTCATCCTAGTGCTATTTCAATATTTTATATTTCGGTATTGAAATCAATATTGATATATTAATGTGGATAATCACAATATTATATTTTAGTACTGAAATTAGTGATACACGACCGAGTCGGGTCATCGTGGTGATGTATTTCAGTATTGAAGTCAGTACGGAAATGTTAACATGTATAATCATTATACTGTGTTTTAATACCAAAATCAGTGATATAGAACTGAGTGAGGTGTTAGTCATGCTATTTTTTAGTACTCAAATCAATACTGACATATTAACATAGATAACCGCAATACTGAGTTTTATACCAAAATTAGTGATATAAAACTGACTCAGGTCATCCTAGTGCTATTTTTAGTATTGAAATCAGTATTGAAAAATTAACGTGAAGAATCACAATACTGAATTCTAGTACCAAAATTAGTGATATACAAGTGGGTCGAGTGATCTCGTTTTGTATTTCAGTACTGAAATCAGTATTGAAATATTAAGGTGGATAATCGCAATACTGAATTTCAGTACCGAAATGAGTGATATAGAACATAGTCGGGTCATCTTGGTGATCTTGTTCAGTATTGAAATCAATACTGAAATATTAACGTGGATAATCGGAACACTGAATTTTAGTACTGAAATTAGTTATATACAATCGAGCCGGGTCATCGTGGTGCGGTTATCAATATTAAATACTAACGTGGATAATCACAATACTAAGTTTTTGTACTGAAATTAGTGATATAGAACCGAGTCAGGTGTTAGTCAAGCTACTTTTGAGTACTCAAATAAATACTAAAATACTAACATGGATAATCGCAATAGTAAAATTTATACCGAAATTAGTGATATAAAAATGAGTCGGGTGATCATCGTTTTGTTTTTCAGTACTGAAATCAGTATTAAAGTATTAAAGTGGATAATCGCAATACTGAATTTTAGTACGGAAATGAGTGATGCCAAACATAGTTGGGTCATTTTGGTGCTATATTTCAGTACTGAAATCAATATTGAAATATTAAGGTGGATAATCACAATACTGAATTTTAGTACCGAAATTAGAAATTTACAACTCAGTCGGGTCATCGTCGTGCTGTTTTTTCAGTATTGAAATATTAACGTGGTTAATATCAATGCTATATTTTAGTACCGAAATTAGTCATATAGAATTGAGTCATGCGTTCATCCAGCTGTTTTTCAGTACTGAAATCAATACAGCAATATTTACATGGATAATCGCAGTACCGAATATTAGTAACAAATTTGTGATATACAGCTAAGTCTCGTGATCATCGTTTTGTCTTTAAGTCTTGAAATCAGTATTGATATATTAGTGGATGATCACAATACTGAATTTTAATACCAAAATTAGTGATATACAACTGAGTGTGATGATCGTCATTTTATATTTCAGTATTGAAATCAATATTGATATATTAATGTGGATAATCACAATACTATATTTTAGTACTGAAATTAGTGATACACGACCGAGTCGGGTCATCGTGGTGTTGTATTTCAGTATTGAAGTCAGTACGGAAATGTTAACATGTATAATCATAATACTGAGTTTTAATACCAAAATCAGTGATATAGAGCTGAGTGAGGTGTTAGTCATGCTATTTTTAGTACTCAAATCGATAGTGATATACAAGTGAGTCGGGTGATCTCGTTTTGTATTTCAGTACTGAAATCAGTATTGAAATATTAAGGTGGATAGTCGCAATACTGAATTTCAGTACCGAAATGAGTGATATAGAACATAGTCGGGTCATCTTGGTGATCTAGTTCAGTATTGAAATCAGTACTGAAATATTAACGTGGATAATCAGAACACTGAATTTTAATACCGAAATTAGTGATATACAATCAAGTCGGGTCATCGTGGTGCGGTTTTCAATATTAAATATTAACATGGATAATCACAATACTAAGTTTTAGTACTGAAATTAGTGATATAGAACCGAGCCAGGTGTTAGTCAAGCTATTTTTGAGTACTCAAATTAATACTGAAATACTAACATGGATAATCGCAATAGTAAATTTATACCGAAATTAGTGATATAGAAGTGAGTCGGGTGACCGTCGTTTTGTTTTTCAGTACTAAAATCTGTATTAAAGTATTAAAGTGGATAATCGCAATACTGAATTTTAGTACCGAAATGAGTGATGTAAAACATAGTCGGGTCATCTTGGTGCTATATTTCAGTACTGAAATCAATATAGAATTATTAAGGTGGATAATCACAATACTGAATTTAAGTACCATAATTAGAAATTTACAACTCAGTCGGGTCATCATGGTGCTGTTTTTTCAGTACTGAAATATTAACGTGGTTAATCTCAATGCTATATTTTAGTACCGAAATTAGTGATATAGAATTGAGTCATGCGTTCATCCACCTGTTTTTCAGTACTGAAATCAATACTGCAATATTTACATGGATAATCGCAGTACCGAATATTAGTAACAAATTTGTGATATACAGCTAAGTCTCGTGATCATCGTTTGGTTTTTGAGTCTTGAAATCAGTATTGAAATATTAGTGGATAATCGCAATACTGAATATCAATACCAAAATTAGTGATATACAACTAAGTGTGATGATCATCATTTTATATTTCAGTATTGAAACCAATATTGATATATTAATGTGGATAATCACAATACTAAATTTTAGTACTGAAATTAGTGATACACGACCGAGTCGGGTCATCGTGGTGCTGTATTTCAGTATTGAAGTCGGTACGGAAATGTTAACATGTATAGTCATAATACTGAGTTTTAATACCAAAATCAGTGATATAGAACTGAGTGAGGTGTTAGTCATGCTATTTTTTGTACTCAAATCAATACTGACATATTAACATAGATAATCGCAATACTGAATTTTATTCCGAAATTAGTGATATAAAACTGAGTCAGGTCATCCTAGTGCTATTTTTAGTATTGAAATCAGTATTGAAAAATTAACGTGAAGAATCACAATACTGAATTCTAGTACCAAAATTAGTGATATACAAGTGAGTCGGGTGATCTCGTTTTGTATTTCAGTACTGAAATCAGTATTGAAATATTAAGGTGGATAATCGCAATACTGAATTTCAGTACCGAAATGAGTGATATTGAACATAGTCGGGTCATCTTGGTGATCTAGTTCAGCATTGAAATCAGTACTGAAATATTAACGTGGATAATCAAAACACTGAATTTTAGTACCGAAATTAGTGATATACAATCGAGTCGGGTCATCGTGGTGCGGTTTTCAATATTAAATATTAACGTGGATAATCACAATACTAAGTTTAGTACTGAAATTAGTGATATAGAACCGAGTCAGGTGTTAGTCAAGCTATTTTTGAGTACTCAAATTAATACTGAAATACTAACATGGATAATCGCAATAGTAAAATTTATACCGAAATTAGTGATATAGAAGTGAGTCGGGTGATCGTCGTTTTGTTTTTCAGTACTGAATTCAGTATTAAAGTATTAAAGTGGATAATCGCAATACATAATTTTAATACCAAAATGAGTGACGTAAAACATAGTCGGGTCATCTTGGTGCTATATATCAGTACTGAAATTAATATTGAAATATTAAGGTGGATAATCACAATACTGAATTTTAGTACCGAAATTAGAAATTTACAACTCACTCGGGTCATCGTGGTGCTGTTTTTTCAGTATTGAAATATTAACGTGGTTAGTCTCAATGCTATATTTTAGTACTGAAATTAGTGATATAGAATTGAGTCATGCATTCGTCCAGCTGTTTTTCAGTACTGAAATCAATACAGCAATATTTACATGGTTAATCGCAGTACCGAATATTACTAACAAATTTGTGATATACAGCTAAGTCTCGTGATCATCGTTTTGTCTTTAAGTCTTGAAATCAGTATTGAAATATTAGTGGATAATCACAATACTGAATTTTAATACCAAAATTAGTGATATACAACTGAGTCAGGTCATCCTAGTGCTATTTCAATATTTTATATTTCGGTATTGAAATCAATATTGATATATTAATGTGGATAATCACAATACTATATTTTAGTACTGAAATTAGTGATACACGACCGAGTCGGGTCATCGTGGTGATGTATTTCAGTATTGAATTCAGTACGGAAATGTTAACATGTATAATCATTATACTGAGTTTTAATACCAAAATCAGTGATATAGAACTGAGTGAGGTGTTAGTCATGCTATTTTTTAGTACTCAAATCAATAATGACATATTAACATAGATAACCGCAATACTGAGTTTTATACCAAAATTAGTGATATAAAACTGACTCAGGTCATCCTAGTGCTGTTTTTAGTATTGAAATCAGTATTGAAAAATTAACGTGAAGAATCACAATACTGAATTCTAGTACCAAAATTAGTGATATACAACTGAGTCGGGCGATCTCGTTTTGTATTTCAGAACTGAAATCAGTATTGAAATATTAGTGATATAGAACCGAGTCAGGTGTTAGTCAAGCTACTTTTGAGTACTCAAATAAATACTAAAATACTAACATGGATAATCGCAATAGTAAAATTTATACCGAAATTAGTGATATAAAAATGAGTCGGGTGATCATCGTTTTGTTTTTCAGTACTGAAATCAGTATTAAAGTATTAAAGTGGATAATCGCAATACTGAATTTTAGTACGGAAATGAGTGATGCCAAACATAGTTGGGTCATTTTGGTGCTATATTTCAGTACTGAAATCAATATTGAAATATTAAGGTGGATAATCGCAATACTGAATTTAAGTACCATAATTAGAAATTTACAACTCAGTCGGGTCATCATGGTGCTGTTTTTTCAGTACTGAAATATTAACGTGGTTAATCTCAATGCTATATTTTAGTACCGAAATTAGTGATATAGAATTGAGTCATGCGTTCATCCACCTGTTTTTCAGTACTGAAATCAATACTGCAATATTTACATGGATAATCGCAGTACCGAATATTAGTAACAAATTTGTGATATACAGCTAAGTCTCGTGATCATCGTTTGGTTTTTGAGTCTTGAAATCAGTATTGAAATATTAGTGGATAATCGCAATACTGAATATCAATACCAAAATTAGTGATATACAACTAAGTGTGATGATCATCATTTTATATTTCAGTATTGAAACCAATATTGATATATTAATGTGGATAATCACAATACTAAATTTTAGTACTGAAATTAGTGATACACGACCGAGTCGGGTCATCGTGGTGCTGTATTTCAGTATTGAAGTCGGTACGGAAATGTTAACATGTATAGTCATAATACTGAGTTTTAATACCAAAATCAGTGATATAGAACTGAGTGAGGTGTTAGTCATGCTATTTTTTGTACTCAAATCAATACTGACATATTAACATAGATAATCGCAATACTGAATTTTATTCCGAAATTAGTGATATAAAACTGAGTCAGGTCATCCTAGTGCTATTTTTAGTATTGAAATCAGTATTGAAAAATTAACGTGAAGAATCACAATACTGAATTCTAGTACCAAAATTAGTGATATACAACTGAGTCGGGCGATCTCGTTTTGTATTTCAGAACTGAAATCAGTATTGAAATATTAAGGTGGATAATCGCAATACTGAATTTCAGTACCGAAATGAGTGATATAGAACATAGTCGGGTCATCTTGGTGATCTAGTTCAGTATCGAAATCAGTACTGAAATATTAACGTGGATAATCAGAACACTGAATTTTAGTACCGAAATTAGTGATATACAATCAAGTCGGGTCATCGTGGTGCGGTTTTCAATATTAAATATTAACGTGGATAATCACAATACTAAGTTTTAGTACTGAAATTAGTGATATAGAACCGAGTCAGGTGTTAGTCAAGCTATTTTTGAGTACTCAAATTAATACTAAAATACTAACATGGATAATCGCAATAGTAAAATTTATACCGACATAGTGATATAAAAGTGAGTCGGGTGATCGTCGTTTTGTTTTTCAGTACTGAAATCAGTATTAAAGTATTAAAGTAGATAATCGCAATACTGAATTTTTAGTACGGAAATGAGTGATGTCAAACATAGTCGGGTCATTTTGGTGCTATATTTCAGTACTGAAATCAATATTGAAATATTAAGGTGGATAATCACAATACTGAATTTTAGTACCGAAATTGGAAATTTACAACTCAGTCGGGTCATCGTCGTGCTGTTTTTTCAGTATTGAAATATTAACGTGGTTAATCTCAATGCTATATTTTAGTACCGAAATTAGTCATATAGAATTGAGTCATGCGTTCATCTAGTTGTTTTTCAGTACTGAAATCCATACAGCAATATTTACATGGTTAATCGCAGTACCGAATATTAGTAACAAATTTGTGATATACAGCTAAGTCTCGTGATCATCGTTTTGTCTTTATGTCTTGAAATCAGTATTGATATATTAGTGGATAATCACAATACTGAATTTTAATACCAAAATTAGTGATATACAACTGAGTGTGATGATCGTCATTTTATATTTCAGTATTGAAATCAATATTGATATATTAATGTGGATAATCACAATACTATATTTTAGTACTGAAATTAGTGATACACGACAGAGTCGGGTCATCGTGGTGCTGTATTTCAGTATTGAAGTCGGTACGGAAATGTTAACATGTATAATCATAATACTGAGTTTTAATACCAAAATCAGTGATATAGAACTGAGTGAGGTGTTAGTCATGCTATTTTTTGTACTCAAATCAATACTGACATATTAACATAGATAATCGCAATACTGAATTTTATTCCGAAATTAGTGATATAAAACTGAGTCAGGTCATCCTAGTGCTATTTTTAGTATTGAAATCAGTATTGAAAAATTAACGTGAAGAATCACACACTACAGGAAACAGCTACTTTGCCGTCTGCCATGGCGGACGGCAAAGGCTCGAAAGGCGGACGGCAAAGACCTTTGCCATCAGCCGCGGACGGCAAAAGGCTCCGGCAAAGAAGGCTACGGTAGACAGCTGCTTTGCCGTCTGCTTCCTGGCGGCGGACGGCAAAGGCTCTTTGCCGTCCGCGGCGGACGGCAAAGAGGGCGGACGGCAATAATTGCGCTGTCAGTCCGTTAAGTGGCTAACGGCAGACCTTTGCCGTCCGCCGCAGACGGCAAAGAGCCTTTGGTCTTTGCCGTCCGCCTTATGATGTCATGTACACGTCACTAGATGGCAGGTTCTTTGCCGTCTGCCACTGATGGCAAAGTGCAGGTTCTTTGCCGTCTGCCACGGATGGCAAAGTCTTTGCCGTCTGCCACTGTAGGCAAACTGACCAAATGGGTCAGCTCCCAGGAAGCACAGTTGGCTGCCACGTGGCTTCTTTGCCGTCCGCGGCAGACGGCAAAGGCTCTTTGCCGTCGGTGGCAGACGGCAAAGAGCCTGCATATTGTCTGTTTTTTCTGTTTTTTATTAAATCCCACAATTTGCAGCACATATCACATATATAAGTTTCATATCCAGCACATATCCAACACATATCTAGCACATATCACATATCACATATCCAGCACATATCACATATCACATATCCAGCACATATCACATATCACATCAGTTTCATCCATACACATTGTTCATACATAAGGAAGTTCCATCCATACACATTGTTCCATCCATATATATATTACAATGCAAAGTGTCATGAAGATAGCAAGCTAGATACAATGCAAAGTTTCATCAAAGGCACTCCATCATAGCAAACTAGCTTCCATCAAGTGAATGAAATCTGCAAAATGGTAAATAAGAAAGTTAGAAATAGGTGACTAGAACAAGAAGAAGACTAGAACAAGAAGTATATGTCATTTATGAGCTAACTTAGGTGAAATGGATCATATATGAGCTAACTAAGTTGAAATGGGTCGTTTATGAGCTAACCTAGGTGAAATGGGTCGTTTATGAGCTAACCTAGGTGAAATGGGTCGTTTATGAGTTAACCTAGGTGAAATGGGTCGTTTATGAGCTAATTATGCAATTTTTGACATAAGTAAGCTAAGTACATATCGTTTTAGAGCTAACTTAGGTAAAATGGATGGTTTATGAGGTCAGTAAGCTTATTAAGTCATTTTGGAGGAAAAGAAGCTAACTCTAGGTCATTATGGTAAGCATATTGGAGGAAATAAAGCTAAGTCTAGGTCTTTATGCATTTGTTAAGCAAAACACTAGAGAAACTTACCGTGATCAGGGAGGTGTAGGAGCGGGCTGGCTAGTGCCGGTAGCTGGAGAAGGATCATGCGATGCGTTTCTGGAGTTAAGCTGCACCAAAGATCATTTCCAATGTCTCGTTAGCATTATGACACTCAAATGTTAAGACTAGCAAGTAATGTCCATTCAAATTAAACTCACCGTGGTCCCAGGAGCAATCACTGGCATCGGCGGAGCGGTCTGACCGGTCTTCTCCCACACAGACTGCACATTTGGTTTTGACGACTCAGTCATACTAGTTAGTAATGAGACAAACACTACATGAATGTTTTGGCTAATCTGCAGAAGAAACTTACCACAAGGAGCTCGTACATGGCCCTTGCCTGCATGTCATTCCGTGCCCTCTCCTCCTCCATCATCTTTGTCGTCCTCTCCTCCAACTCCCGCTGCCTCTCCGCCGCCTCCGCCAGAAGTTTCTCCGTTCTATCTCTCTCACTCTGTATAGCAGCCTGCAACACCACTCACATGACCATTTGTAATCATTGATGGAAGCGCACACAATGTAATGGAGAAAGATAGCTGAGTACGTATCACTAACCTTGATGGCGAGTTGCACTGGCCGTTCACGAGGCCTTATCTCAGGAGCGGAGCTCGACTGGCGCGCCTTTATCTCCGGGAGAGTGCTAGGACAACGGATAAGTCCATCTCCAATGGCTATGGAGCCATGGGACCTCCCGCCACCAGATATCATCACCAGCTCTGGATCAATGGGACCCTGGCTCGGGTTAAAGTCCTCCCCTTTCCTCGCCTTCCCCTCATCTCTATATCTCACGAGCTTGTTGTGGGAGGAGATGTTGGTGAAGTTGTTTGCATCATCGAGGTCAGACTGAGAGAAAGCCTTGACTTTCTTGTAAGAGCCAGTGTGGGCCATGGCATACAGGTCGTACACCTCTGGCACCTTATCCGCCTTATTGTGGCGTGCCTGAAAGAGAGAAACAATGAAAATTAGTAACTAAAGGGCTCAAGCTAGCATGATGAATGAATTGCATGAATCATGAAGCAAACCACATACCCAGTTGCGCCCGAACTGATATAAGTTGGAGCTGCCTTGATGGTGTGGCACACCTTCCATTTGGGCACGTTTGTCCTTGGCCTGGTTGTGGAGGGCTAGCCATTCTTGTGAGCACCACTCATCGACCAACACCTCCCAACAATCCATCCGATCCGCACACCATCTCGGAGGCGCCTAAGTTAGCAAATAGAAACTTGTGCGCTACGGCTAAGAATTACTAAATGAAGGAACTTAAGTAGAAGGCCTTAAGAATTACCTTCATGTACTGCTCCTTACTCAGGAACTTATCGCGGCACGCCGGCTTGGTCTTCTTGATACCACGCAAGGCGTAGTAGTCTCGAACAGCCTGCACCCGAGCCTCGTGCCGTAAGTTCTGGAATAGGCGCTTGCAGACGTTCTCGATAACATTTGCGCACTCCTCCTCGTATCCCTCCTCACACCTGTAGAATGTCTGCAATCAAATGAGACAATATTGATTAGTACAATTAATAACTAGCTAGTTGAAGATTTTGAAATGTGTAAAGGAGAAATTACCCAGAACGTCCTGATCACCATGTCTGCCCTCGTGTCGCACACGACACCGTCGATAATGACATCCGGCGGGGCCGGGGCAGCCACGTAGTGCTCCCAGCTCAACCCAAGCTCTGGAAGCCGACCCTCACCAGGCAACGTGACAAACCCCGGGAAGTTTTGCCGGCAAAGAACTCCAAGGACGGAGTTGGGCCGGCGGACACTATGATGGTGGTCCCAACCCCTGCAGCATGACAAGGCCAACGCATTAGTTATTTGAAGAAACGTGAATGCAGAAGGTACAAAAATATTAAATGCACTTACGTACCTCTCCCCATCAGGGAAGATCAACCACCTCTGCTCGCGAGTCGCACAAACCCCTTGGTTTTCCTCTGGCCATTTGCAAATGCGGCCCGCACAAACAGGGGCACCAGGTTTTCCTCTGGCCATTTGCAAATGCGGCTCGCACAAACCCCTTGGTTTTTGTGAACCATTCAGTGCTCCATTTGTTCTGACCAGTGTGACCGGTGTACATCCACGCACGATCACTCATCTTGACTTTCAGAGCTACTAGACACACGACAAATATATATATATAATTCACCATGTATGTATTCATCAGTTGATCTACTTTGTCAATTTTATTACGTCCATGCAACCTACACTCTAATAGGTAATGATAGGTCCTAATCCCACCCGAGTATGTTTAGATTGGGTTCATTTTCCCATGCTATGCCCCGGATCCTACGCAAAATTTCGGCAACACCTCCCCGCTGTTCTCCTGATACACGTCTCTGCAATAAACAGAGAGGATGTGTACCCGGAGAACAACAGGGGAGGCACTGACGAAATTTATGCGTCGGATCCGGAGCAAAGCATATGGGAAAACGAACCCAATCTAAACATACTCGGGCTGTCCATGGATAGCGTTCGACAATTCGAAAGAATCAAGGTTATAAATATGCAAATGCATGCATATTTATAACTATGACGCTTTCGAACGGGAGACACATATTGGTTACGCATACTGATGATTCAAGACACATATATATCTAGCTATCAAGTTTCATCGGAATAGATCAAATAATTAATGGGGGAGGAGGACATGTCATTTGTGCTCACCCACGAACGAAGGGGCAGAGCTCGTCAAACGCACGGCGAGGTCGTCGAACACCAAACCTCGCAGCGATGAAACAACTGCACATTTAAAACTACCCGATCAACACAATTATATATGATGTTTTTCATAACAAAATCGAAAGATATATGACCTAACTAATAATTCACAAATATATGACCCCGTCGGCTTCTGGAAGGCCAAAGAACACCTTTTCAGGGTCGGGGTCTCGGGGTCGGGGTGTCGGGTCGGGGTGCCGGGTCGGGGTCGGGGTGCCGTGTCGGTGTCGGGGTCGGGGTGTCGGGTCAGGCTCGGGGTCGGGGTGTCGGGGTC
>NC_057805.1:2640046-2668443 GCF_018294505.1 Triticum aestivum
CGGGGGCGACGGGGCGGCGGCGCGCGGCGGGCGGCGGCGGCGGCGGCGGGGTGGGAGGAGAAGGGCGAGGCGAGGACGAAGTGAGTAACGGGCGGGGGGTACCTGCCGTTAGGCAAGTGCCCTCTTTGCCGTCCGCCAGCCTTTGCCGTCCGCCTTTCTGCCTCTTTGCCGTCCGCTAGCGGACGGCAAAGAGGTGGGCCGTTAGGATTTTTTCAAACGAGCGGGGGGTGGGGCCACCACACTCTTTGCCGTCCGCCAGCGGACGGCAAAGATTATTTGCCGTCCGCTGGCAGACGGCAAAGACCAGGCAGATGGCAAAGAGTGTGTTTGCCGTCAGCCTTTTCTTTGCCGTCTGTTTATGTGTAGCTGATGGCAAAGAGCTTCTTTGCCGTCAGCTAGCAGACGGCAAAGATCTGGCAGATGGCAAATTAGCTGATTCCAGTAGTGACAATACTGAATTCTAGTACCAAAATTAGTGATATACAAGTGAGTCGGGTGATCTCGTTTTGTATTTCAGAACTGAAATCAGTATTGAAATATTAAGGTGGATAATCGCAATACTGAATTTCAGTACCGAAATGAGTGATATAGAACATAGTCGGGTCATCTTCGTGATCTAGTTCAGTATCGAAATCAGTACTGAAATATTAACGTGGATAATCAGAACACTGAATTTTAGTACCGAAATTAGTGATATAGAATCAAGTCGGGTCATCGTGGTGTGGTTTTCAATATTAAATATTAACGTGGATAATCACAATACTAAGTTTTAGTACTGAAATTAGTGATATAGAACCGAGTCAGGTGTTAGTCAAGCTATTTTTGAGTACTCAAATTAATACTAAAATAATAACATGGATAATCGCAATAGTAAAATTTATACCGACATAGTGATATAAAAGTGAGTCGGGTGATCGTCGTTTTGTTTTTCAGTACTGAAATCAGTATTAAAGTATTAAAGTGGATAATCGCAATACTATATTTTTAGTACGGAAATGAGTGATGTCAAACATAGTCGGGTCATTTTGGTGCTATATTTCAGTACTGAAATCAATATTGAAATATTAAGGTGGATAATCACAATACTGAATTTTAGTACCGAAATTAGAAATTTACAACTCAGTCGGGTCATCGTCGTGCTGTTTTTTCAGTATTGAAATATTAACGTGGTTAATCTCAATGCTATATTTTAGTACCAAATTAGTCATATAGAATTGAGTCATGCGTTCATCCAGTTGTTTTTCAGTACTGAAATCCATACAGCAATATTTACATGGTTAATCGCATTACCGAATATTAGTAACAAATTTGTGATATACAGCTAAGTCTCGTGATCATCGTTTTGTCTTTATGTCTTGAAATCAGTATTGATATATTAGTGGATAATGACAATACTGAATTTTAATACCAAAATTAGTGATATACAACTGAGTGTGATGATCGTCATTTTATATTTCAGTATTGAAATCAATATTGATATATTAATGTGGATACTCACAATACTATATTTTAGTACTGAAATTAGTGATACACGACCGAGTCGGGTCATCGTGGTGCTGTATTTCAGTATTGAAGTCAGTACGGAAATGTTAACATGTATAATCATAATACTGAGTTTTAATACCAAAATCAGTGATATAGAACTGAGTGAGGTGTTAGTCATGCTATTTTTTAGTACTCAAATCAATACTGACATATTAACATAGATAACCGCAATACTGTGGTTTATACCGAAATTAGTGATATAAAACTGAGTCAGGTCATCCTAGTGCTATTTTTAGTATTGAAATCAGTATTGAAAAATTAACGTGAAGAATCACAATACTGAATTCTAGTACCAAAATTAGTGATATACAACTGAGTCGGGTGATCTCGTTTTGTATTTCAGAACTGAAATCAGTATTGAAATATTAAGGTGGATAATCGCAATACTGAATTTCAGTACCGAAATGAGTGATATAGAACATAGTCGGGTCATCTTCGTGATCTAGTTCAGTATCGAAATCAGTACTGAAATATTAACGTGCATAATCAGAACACTGAATTTTAGTACCGAAATTAGTGATATACAATCGAGTCGGGTCATCGTGGTGCGGTTTTCAATATTAAATATTAACGTGGATAATCACAATACTAAGTTTTAGTACTGAAATTAGTGATATAGAACCGAGTCAGGTGTTAGTCAAGCTATTTTTGAGTACTAAAATTAATACTAAAATACTAACATGGATAATCGCAATAGTAAAATTTATACCGACATAGTGATATAAAAGTGAGTCGGGTGATCGTCGTTTTGTTTTTCAGTATTGAAATCAGTATTAAAGTATTAAAGTAGATAATCGCAATACTGAATTTTAGTACGGAAATGAGTGATGTCAAACATAGTCGGGTCATTTTGGTGCTATATTTCAGTACTGAAATCAATATTGAAATATTAAGGTGGATAATCACAATACTGAATTTTAGTACCGAAATTAGAAATTTACAACTCAGTCGGGTCATCGTCGTGCTGTTTTTTCAGTATTGAAATATTAACGTGGTTAATCTCAATGCTATATTTTAGTACCGAAATTAGTCATATAGAATTGAGTCATGCGTTCATCTAGTTGTTTTTCAGTACTGAAATCAATACAGCAATATTTACATGGTTAATCGCAGTACCGAATATTAGTAACAAATTTGTGATATACAGCTAAGTCTCGTGATCATCGTTTTGTCTTTAAGTCTTGAAATCAGTATTGATATATTAGTGGATAATCACAATACTGAATGTTAATACCAAAATTAGTGATATACAACTAAGTGTGATGATCGTCATTTTATATTTCAGTATTGAAATCAATATTGATATATTAATGTGTTTAATCACAATACTATATGTTAGTACTGAAATTAGTGATACACGACCGAGTCGCGTCATCGTGGTGCTGTATTTCAGTATTGAAGTCAGTACGGAAATGTTAACATGTATAATCATAATACTGAGTTTTAATACCAAAATCAGTGATATAGAACTGAGTGAGGTGTTAGTCATGCTATTTTTTAGTACTCAAATCAATACTGACATATTAACATAGATAACCGCAATACTGTGGTTTATACCGAAATTAGTGATATAAAACCGAGTCAGGTCATCCTAGTGCTATTTTTAGTATTGAAATCAGTATTGAAAAATTAACGTGAAGAATCACAATACTGAATTCTAGTACCAAAATTAGTGATATACAACTGAGTCGGGTGATCTCGTTTTGTATTTCAGTACTGAAATCAGTATTGAAATATTAAGGTGGATAATCGCAATACTGAATTTCAGTACTGAAATGAGTGATATAGAACATAGTCGGGTCATCTTGGTGATGTAGTTCAGTATCGAAATCAGTACTGAAATATTAACGTGGATAATCAGAACACTGAATTTTAGTACCGAAATTAGTGATATACAATCGAGTCGGGTCATCGTGGTGCGGTTTTCAATATTCAATATTAACGTGGATAATCACAATACTAAGTTTTAGTACTGAAATTAGTGATATAGAACCGAGTCAGGTGTTAGTCAAGCTATTTTTGAGTACTCAAATTAATACTAAAATACTAACATGGATAATCGCAATAGTAAAATTTATACCGACATAGTGATATAAAAGTGAGTCGGGTGATCGTCGTTTTGTTTTTTCAGTACTGAAATCAGTATTAAAGTATTAAAGTGGACAATCGCAATACTGAATTTTAGTACGGAAATGAGTGATGTCAAACATAGTCGGGTCATTTTGGCGCTATATTTCAGTACTGAAATCAATATTGAAATATTAAGGTGGATAATCATAATACTGAATTTTAGTACCGAAATTAGAAATTTACAACTCAGTCGGGTCATCGTCGTGCTGTTTTTTCAGTATTGAAATATTAACGTGGTTAATCTCAATGCTATATTTTAGTACCGAAATTAGTCATATAGAATTGAGTCATGCGTTCATCCAGTTGTTTTTCAGTACTGAAATCAATACAGGAATATTTACATGGTTAATCGTAGTACCGAATATTAGTAACAAATTTGTGATATACAGCTAAGTCTCGTGATCATCGTTTTGTCTTTAAGTCTTGAAATCAGTATTGATATATTAGTGGATAATCACAATACTGAATGTTAATACCAAAATTAGTGATATACAACTAAGTGTGATGATCGTCATTTTATATTTCAGTATTGAAATCAATATTGATATATTAATGTGGATAATCACAATACTATATGTTAGTACTGAAATTAGTGATACACGACCGAGTCGGGTCATCGTGGTGCTGTATTTCAGTATTGAAGTCAGTACGGAAATGTTAACATGTATAATCATAATACTGAGTTTTAATACCAAAATCAGTGATATAGAACTGAGTGAGGTGTTAGTCAATGCTATTTTTTAGTACTCAAATCAATACTGACATATTAACATAGATAACCGCAATACTGTGGTTTATACCGAAATTAGTGATATAAAACCGAGTCAGGTCATCCTAGTGCTATTTTTAGTATTGAAAAATTAACGTGAAGAATCACAATACTGAATTCTAGTACCAAAATTAGTGATATACAACTGAGTCGGGTGATCTCGTTTTGTATTTCAGTACTGAAATCAGTATTGAAATATTAAGGTGGATAATCGCAATACTGAATTTCAGTACTGAAATGAGTGATATAGAACATAGTCGGGTCATCTTGGTGATGTAGTTCAGTATCGAAATCAGTACTGAAATATTAACGTGGATAATCAGAACACTGAATTTTAGTACTGAAATTAGTGATATAAAATCGAGTCGGGTCATCGTTGTGCGGTTTTCAATATTAAATATTAACGTGGATAATCACAATACTAAGTTTTAGTACTGAAATTAGTGATATAGAACCGAGTCAGGTGTTAGTCAAGCTATTTTTGAGTACTCAAATTAATACTGAAATACTAATATGGATAATCGCAATAGTAAAATTTTACCAAAATTAGTGATATAGAAGTGAGTCGGATGATCGTCGTTTTGTTTTTCAGTACTGAAATAAGTATTAAAGTATTAAAGTGGATAATCGCAATACTGAATTTTAGTACCCGAAATGAGTGATGTAAAACATAGTCGGGTCACCTTGGTGCTATATTTCAGTACTGAAATCAATATTGAAATATTAAGGTGGATAATCACAATACTGAATTTAGTACCGAAATTAGAAATTTATAACTCAGTGGGGTGATCGTGGTGCTGTTTTTTCAGTATTGAAATATTAATGTGGTTAATCTCAATGCTATATTTTAGTACCGAAATTAGTGATATAGAATTGAGTCATGCGTTCATCCAGCTGTTTTTCCAAGTACTGAAATCAATACTGCAATATTTACATGGATAATCGCAGTATCAAATATTAGTAACAAATTTGTGATATACAGCTAAGTCTCGTGATCATCATTTTGTTTTTAACTATTGAAATCAGTATTGAAATATTAGTGGATAATCGTAATACTGAATTTTAATACCAAAATTAGTGATATACAACTGAGTGTGATGATCGTCATTTTATATTTCAGTATTGAAATCAATATTGATATATTAATGTGGATAATCACAATACTATATTTTAGTACTGAAATTAGTGATACACGACCGAGTCGGGTCATCGTGGTGCTGTATTTCAGTATTGAAGTCAGTACGGAAATGTTAACATGTATAATCATAGTACTGAGTTTTAATATCAAAATTAGTGATATAGAACTGAGTGAGGTGTTAGTCATGCTATTTTTTAGTACTCAAATCAATACTGACATATTAACATAGATAACCGCAATACTGAATTTTATAGCGAAATTAGTGATATGAAACCGAGTCAGGTCATCCTAGTGCTATTTTTAGTATTGAAATCAGTATTGAAAAATTAATGTGAAGAATCACAATACTGAATTCGAGTACCAAAATTCGTGATATACAATTGAGTCGGGTGATCTCGTTTTGTATTTCAGTTCTGAAATCAGTATTGAAATATTAAGGTGGATAATCGTAATAGTGAATTTCAGTACCGAAATGAGTGATATAGAACATAGTCGGGTCATCTTGGTGATCTAGTTCAGTATTAAAATCAGTACTGATATATTAACGTGGATAATCAGAACACTGAATTTTAGTACCGAAATTAGTGATATACAATCGAGTCGGGTCATCGTGGTGCGGTTTTCAATATTAAATATTAACGTGGATAATCACAATACTAAGTTTTAGTACTGAAATTAGTGATAAAGAACCGAGTCAGGTGTTAGTCAAGCTATTTTTGAGTACTCAAATTAATACTGAAATACTAACATGGATAATCGCAATAGTAAAGTTTATACCGAAATTAGTGATATAGAAGTGAGTCGGATGATCGTCGTTTTGTTTTTCAGTACTGAAATCAGTATTAAAGTATTAAAGTGGATAATCGCAATACTGAATTTTAGTACCCGAAATGAGTGATGTAAAACATAGTCGGGTCATCTTGGTGCTATATTTCAGTACTGAAATCAATATTACAATATTAAGGTGGATAATCACAATACTGAATTTAGTACCGAAATTAGAAATTTATAACTCAGTCGGGTCATCGTGGTGCTGTTTTTTGAGTATTGAAATATTAACGTGGTTAATCTCAATGCTATATTTTAGTACCGAAATTAGTGATATAGAATTGAGTCATGCGTTCATCCAGCTGTTTTTCAGTACTGAAATCAATACTGAAAATTTACATGGATAATCGCAGTATCAAATATTAGTAAACAATTTGTGATATACAGCTAAGTCTCGTGATCATCGTTTTGTTTTTAAGTATTGAAATCAGTATTGAAATATTGGTGGATAATCGCAATACTAAATTTTAATACCAAAATTAGTGATATACAACTGAGTGTGATGATCGTCATTTTATATTTCAGTATTGAAATCAATATTGATATAATAATGTGGATAATCACAATAGTAAATTTTAGTACTGAAATAGTGATACACGACCGAGTCGGGTCATCGTGGTGCTGTATTTCAGTATTGAAGTCAGTACGGAAATGTAAACATGTATAATCATAATACTGAGTTTTAATACCAAAATCACTAATATAGAACTGAGTGAGGTGTTATCCTGTCGGGTCATCGTGGTGCGGTTTTCCATATTAAATATTAACAAGGAAAATCACAATACTAAGTTTTAGTACTGAAATTGGTGATATAGAACCGAGTCAGGTGTTAGTCAAGCTATTTTTGAGTACTCAAATTAATACTGAAATACTAACATGGATAATCGCAATAGTAAATTTATACCGAAATTAGTGATATAGAAGTGAGTCGGGTGATTGTCGTTTTGTTTTTCAGTACTGAAATCAGTATTAAAGAAGATATCGAAATAGTGAATTTTAGTACCGAAATGAGTGATGTAAAACATAGTCGGGTCATCTTGGTGCTATATTTCAGTACTGAAATCAATATTGAAATATTAAGGTGGATAATCACAATACTGAATTTAGTACCGAAATTAGAAATTTATAACTCAGTGGGGTGATCGTGGTGCTGTTTTTTCAGTATTGAAATATTAATGTGGTTAATCTCAATGCTATATTTTAGTACCGAAATTAGTGATATAGAATTGAGTCATGCGTTCATCCAGCTGTTTTTCAGTACTGAAATCAATACTGCAATATTTACATGGATAATCGCAGTATCAAATATTAGTAACAAATTTGTGATATACAGCTAAGTCTCGTGATCATCATTTTGTTTTTAACTATTGAAATCAGTATTGAAATATTAGTGGATAATCGTAATACTGAATTTTAATACCAAAATTAGTGATATACAACTGAGTGTGATGATCGTCATTTTATATTTCAGTATTTAAATCAATATTGATATATTAATGTGGATAATCACAATACTATATTTTAGTACTGAAATTAGTGATACACGACCGAGTCGGGTCATCGTGGTGCTGTATTTCAGTATTGAAGTCAGTACGGAAATGTTAACATGTATAATCATAATACTGAGTTTTAATACCCAAATCAGTGATATAGAACTGAGTTAGGTGTTAGTCATGCTATTTTTTAGTACTCAAATCAATACTGACATATTAACATAGATAATCGCAATATTGAATTTTATACCGAAATTAGTGATATAAAAGTGAGTCAGGTCTTCCTAGTGCTATTTTTAGTATTGAAATCAGTATTGAAGAATTAACGTGAAGAATCACAATACTGAATTCTAGTACCAAAATTAGTGATATACAAGTGAGTCGGGTGATCTCGTTTTGTATTTCAGTACTGAAATATTAAGGTGGATAATCGCAATACTAAATTTCAGTACCGAAATGAGTGATATAGAACATAGTCGGGTAATCTTGGTGATCTAGTTCAGTATTGAAATCAGTACTGAAATATTAACGTGGATAATCAGAACACTGAATTTTAGTACCGAAATTAGTGATATACAATCGAGTCGGGTCATCGTGGTGCGGTTTTCAATATTAAATATTAACGTGGATAATCACAATACTAATTTTTAGTACTGAAATTAGTGATATAGAACCGAGCCAGGTGTTAGTCAAGCTATTTTTGAGTACTCAAATTAATACTGAAATACTAAAATGGATAATCGCAATAGTAAAATTTATACCGAAATTAGTGATATAGAAGTGAGTCGGATGATCGTCGTTTTGCTTTTCAGTACTGAAATCAGTATTAAAGTATTAAAGTGGATAATCGCAATACTGAATTTTAGTACCCGAAATGAGTGATGTAAAACATAGTCGGGTCATCTTGGTGCTATATTTCAGTACTGAAATCAATATTGAAATATTAAGGTGGATAATCACAATACTGAATTTAGTACCGAAATTAGAAATTTATAACTCAATCGGGTCATCGTGGTGCTGTATTTTGAGTATTGAAATATTAACGTGGTTAATCTCAATGCTATATTTTAGTACCGAAATTAGTGATATAGAATTGAGTCATGCGTTCATCCAGCTGTTTTTCAGTACTGAAATCAATACTGAAAATTTACATGGATAATCGCAGTATCAAATATTAGTAAACAATTTGTGATATACAGCTAAGTCTCGTGATCATCGTTTTGTTTTTAAGTATTGAAATCAGTATTGAAATATTGGTGGATAATCGCAATACTAAATTTTAATACCAAAATTAGTGATATACAACTGAGTGTGATGATCGTCATTTTATATTTCAGTATTGAAATCAATATTGATATAATAATGTGGATAATCACAATAGTAAATTTTAGTACTGAAATAGTGATACACGACCGAGTCTGGTCATCGTGGTGCTGTATTTCAGTATTGAAGTCAGTACGGAAATGTAAACATGTATAATCATAATACTGAGTTTTAAAACCAAAATCACTAATATAGAACTGAGTGAGGTGTTATCCTGTCGGGTCATCGTGGTGCGGTTTTCAATATTAAATATTAACATGGATAATCACACTACTAAGTTTTAGTACTGAAATTGGTGATATAGAACCGAGTCAGGTGTTAGTCAAGCTATTTTTGAGTACTGAAATTAATACTGAAATACTAACATGGATAATCGCAATAGTAAAATTTATACCGAAATTAGTGATATAGAAGTGAGTCGGGTGATCGTCGTTTTGTTTTTCAGTACTGCAATCAGTATTAAAGTATTAAAGTGGATAATCGCAATACTGAATTTTAGTACCGAAATGAGTGATGTAAAACATAGTCGGGTCATCTTGGTGCTATATTTCAGTACAGAAATCAATATTGAAATATTAAGGTGGATAATCACAATACTGAATTTTAGTACCGAAATTAGAAATTTACAACTCAGTCGGGTCATCGTGGTGCTGTTTTTTGAGTATTGAAATATTAACATGGTTAGTCTCAATGCTATATTTCAGTACCGAAATTAGTGATATAGAATTGAGTCATGCGTTCATCCAGCTGTTTTTCAGTACTGAAATCAATACTGCAATATTTACATGGATAATCGCAGTACCGAATATTAGTAACAAATTTGTGATACACAGCTAAGTCTCCTGATCATCGTTTTGTTTTTAAGTCTTGAAATCAGTATTGAAATATTAGTGGATAATCGCAATACTGAATTTTAAAGCCAATATTAGTGATATACAACTGAGTGTGATGATCGTCATTTTATATTTCAGTATTGAAATCAATATTGATATATTAATCTGGATAATCACAATACTAAATTTTAGTACTAAAATTAGCGATACACGACCGAGTCGGGTCATCGTAGTGCTGTATTTCAGTATTGAAGTCAGTACGGAAATGTTAACATGTATAATCATAATACTGAGTTTTAATACCAAAATCAGTGATATAGAACTGAGTGAGGTGTTAGTCGTGCTATTTTTTTGCACTAAAACAATACTGACATATTAACATAGATAATCGGAATACTGAATTTTATACCGAAATTAGTGATATAAAACTGAGTCAGGTCATCCTAGTGCTATTTTTAGTATTGAAATCACTATTGAAAAATTAACGTGCAGAATCACAATACTGAATTCTAGTACCAAAATTAGTGATATACAAGTGAGTCGGGTGATCTCGTTTTGTATTTCAGTACTGAAATCAGTATTGAAATATTAAGGTGGATTATCGCAATACTGAATTTCAGTACCGAAATGAGTGATATAGAACATACTCGAGTCATCTTGGTGATCTAGTTCAGTATTGAAATCAGTATTGAAATATTAACGTGGATAATCAGAACACTGAATTGTAGTATCGAAATTAGTGATATACAATCGAGTCGGGTCAGCGTGGTGCGGCTTTCAATATTAAATATTAACGTGGAAAATCACAATACTAAGTTTTAGTACTGAAATTGGTGATATAGAACCGAGTCAGGTGTTAGTCAAGCTATTTTTGAGTACTCAAATTAATACTGAAATAATAACATGGATAATCGCAATTGTAAAATTTATACCGAAATTAGTGATATAGAAGTGAGTCGGGTGATCGTCGTTTTGTTTTTCAGTACTGAAATCAGTATTAAAGTATTAAAGTGGATAATCGCAATACTGAATTTTAGTACCGAAATGAGCGATGTAAAACATAGTCGGGTCATCTTGGTGCTATATTTCAGTACTGAAATCAATATAGAAATATAAGGTGGATAATCACAATACTGTATTTTAGTACCGAAATTAGAAATTTACAACTCAGTCGGGTCATGGTGGTGCTGTTGTTTGAGTATTGAAATATTAACATGGTTAGTCTCAATGCCATATTTCAGTACGAAAATTAGTGATATAGAATTGAGTCATGCGTTCATCCAGCTGTTTTTCAGTACTGAAATCAATACTGCAATATTTACATGGATAATCGCAGTACCGAATATTAGTAACAAATTTGTGATATACAGCTAAGTCTCGTGATCGTCGTTTTGTTTTTAAGTCTTGAAATCAATATTGAAATATTAGTGGATAATCGCAATACTGAATTTTAATACCAAAATTAGTGATATACAACTATGTGTGATAATCGTCATTTTATATTTCAGTATTGAAATCAATATTGATATATTAATGTGGATAATCACAATACTGAATTTTAGTACTAAAATTAGTGATACATGACCGAGTCGGGTCATCGTGGTGCTGTATTTCAGTATTGAAGTCGGTACGGAAATGTTAACATGTATAATCATAATACTGAGTTTTAATACCAAAATCAGTGATATAGAACTGAGTGAGGTGTTAGTCGTGCTATTTTTTTGTACTCAAATCAATACTGACATATTAACATAGATAACCGCAATACTGAATTTTATACCGAAGTAGTGATATAAAACTGAGTCAGGTCATCCTAGTGCTATTTTTAGTATTGAAATCAGTATTGAAAAATTAACGTGAAGAATCACAATACTGAATTCTAGTACCAAAATTAGTGATATACAAGTGAGTCGGGTGATCTTGTTTTGTATTTCAGTACTGAAATCAGTATTGAAATATTAAGGTGGACAATCGCGATACTGAATTCAGTACCGAAATGAGTGATATAGAACATAGTCAGGTCATCTTGGTGATCTAGTTCAGTATTGAAATCAGTACTGAAATATTAACGTGGATAATCGAACACTAAATTTTAGTACCGAAACTAGTGATATAGAATCGAGTCGGGTCATCGTGGTGCGGTTTTCAATATTAAATATTAATGTGAAAAATCACAATACTAAGTTTTAGTACTGAAATTGGTGATATAGAACCGAGTAAGGTGTTAGTCAAGCTATTTTTGAGTACTCAAATTAATACTGAAATACTAACATGGATAATCGCAATAGTAAATTTATACCGAAATTAGTGATATAGAAGTGAGTCGGGTGATCGTCGTTTTGTTTTTCAGTACTGAATCAGTATTAAAGAAGATATCGAAATAGTGAATTTTAGTACCGAAATGAGTGATGTAAAACATAGTCGGGTCATCTTGGTGCTATATTTCAATACTGAAATCAATATTGAAATATTAAGGTGGATAATCACAATACTGAATTTTAGTACCGAAATTAGAAACTTACAACTCAGTCGGGTCATCGTGGTGCTGTTTTTTGAGTATTGAAATATTAACATGGTTAGTCTCAATGCTATATTTCAGTACCGAAATTAGTGATATAGAATTGAGTCATGCGTTCATCCAGCTGTTTTTCAGTACTGAAATCAATACAACAATATTTACATGGATAATCGCTGTACCGAATATTAGTAACAAATTTGTGAGAGACAGCTAAGTCTCGTGATCATCGTTTTGTTTTTAAGTCTTGAAATCAATATTGAAATATAAGTGGATAATCGCAATACTGAATTTTAATACCAAAATTAGTGATATACAACTGAGTGTGATGATCGTCATTTTATATTTCAGTATTGAAATCAATATTGATATATTAATGTGGATAATCACAATACTAAATTTTAGTACTAAAATTCGTGATACATGATCGAGTCGGGTCATCGTAGTGCTGTATTTGAGTATTGAACTCAGTACGGAAATGTTAACATGTATAATCATAATACTGAGTTTTAATACCAAAATCAGTGATATAGAACTGAGTGAGGTGTTAGTCGTGCTATTTTTTTGTACTCAAATCAATACTGACATATTAATATAGATAATCGCAATACTGAATTTTATACCAAATTAGTGATATAAAACTGAGTCAGGTCATCCTAGTGCTATTTTTAGTATTGAAATCAGTATTGAAAAATTAACGTGAAGAATCACAATACTGAATTCTAGTACCAAAATTAGTGATATACAAGTGAATCGGGTGATCTTGTTTTGTATTTCAGTACTGAAATCAGTATTGAAATATTAAGGTGGATAATCGCAATACTGAATTGCAGTACCAGAATGAGTGATATAGAACATAGTCGGGTCATCTTGGTGATCTAGTTCAGTATTGAAATCAGTAGTGAAATATTAACGTGGATAATCAGAACACTAAATTTTAGTACCGAAACTAGTGATATAGAATCGAGTCGGGTCATCGTGGTGCGGTTTTCAATATTAAATATTAATGTGAAAAATCACAATACTAAGTTTTAGTACTGAAATTGGTGATATAGAACCGAGTCAGGTGTTAGTCAAGCTATTTTAGAGTACTCAAATTAATACTGAAATACTAACATGGATAATCGCAATAGTAAATTTATACCGAAATTATTGATATAGAAGTGAGTCGGGTGATCGTCGTTTTATTTTTCAGTACTGAAATCAGTAATAAAGTTTTAAAGTGGATAATCGCAATAGTGAATTTTAGTACCGAAATGAGTGATGTAAAACATAGTCGGGTCATCTTGGTGCTATATTTCAATACTGAAATCAATATTGAAATATTAAGGTGGATAATCACAATACTGAATTTTAGTACCGAAATTAGAAATTTACAACTCAGCCGGGTCATCGTGGTGCTGTTTTTTGAGTATTGAAATATTAACATGGTTAGTCTCAATGCTATATTTCAGTACCGAAATTAGTGATATAGAAATGAGTCATGTGTTCATCCAGCTGTTTTTCAGTACTGAAATCAATACTGCAATATTAACATGGATAATCGCAGTACCGAATATTAGTAACAAATTGGTGATATATAGCTAAGTCTCGTGATCATCGTTTTGTTTTTAAGTTTTGAAATCAGTATTGAAATATTAGTGGATAATCGCAATACTGAATTTTAGTACCAAAATTAGTGATATACAACTGAGTGTGATGATCGTCATTTTATATTTCAGTATTGAAATCAATGTTGGTATATTAATGTGGATAATCACAATACTAAATTTTAGTACTGAAATTAGTGATACACGACCGAGTCGGGTCATCGTGGTGCTGTATTTCAGTATTGAAGTCAGTACGGAAATGTTAACATGTATAATCATAATACTGAGTTTTAATACCAAAATCAATGATATAGAATTGAGTGAGGTGTTAGTCATGCTAATTTTTTGTACTCAAATCAATACTGACATATTAACATAGATAATCGCAATACTGAATTTTATACCGAATTAGTGATATAAAACTGAGTCTGGTCATCCTAGTGCTATTTTTAGTATTGAAATCATTATTTAAAAATTAACGTGAAGAATCACAATACTGAATTCTAGTACCAAAATTAGTGATATACAAGTGAGTCGGGTGATCTCGTTTTGTATTTCAGTACCGAAATCAGTATTGAAATATTAAGGTGGATAATCGCAATACTAAATTTCAGTACCGAAATGAGTGATATAGAACATTGTCGGGTCATCTTGGTGATCTAGTTCAGTATTGAAATCAATACTGAAATATTAACGTGGATAATCAGAACACTGAATTTTAGTATCGAAATTAGTGATATAGAATCGAGTCGGGTCATCGTGGTGCGGTTTTCAATATTGAATATTAATGTGGAAAATCAAAATACTAAGTTTTAGTACTGAAATTGGTGATATAGAACCGAGTCAGGTGTTAGTCAAGCTATTTTTGAGTACTCAAATTAATACTGAAATAATAACATGAATAATCGCAATAGTAAAATTTATACCGAAATTAGTGATATAGAAGTGAGTTGGGTGATCGTCGTTTTGTTTTTTAGTACTGAACAGTATTAAAGTGGATAATCGCAATACTGAATTTTAGTACCGAAATGAGTGATGTAAAACATAGTCGGGTCATCTTGGTGCTATATTTCAGTACTGAAATCAATATTGAAATATTAAGGTGGATAATCACAATACTGAATTTTAGTACCGAAATTAGAAATTTACAACTCACTCGGGTCATCGTGGTGCTGTTTTTTGAGTGTTGAAATATTAACATGGTTAGTCTCAATGCTATATTTCAGTACCGACATTAGTGATATAGAATTGAGTCATGCGTTCATCCAGCTGTTTTTCAGTACTGAAATCAATACTGCAATATTTACATGGATAATCGTAGTACCGAATATTAGTAACCAATTTATGATATATAGCTAAGTCTCGTGATCATCGTTTTGTTTTTAAGTCTTGAAATCAGCATTGAAATATTAGTAGATAATCGCAATACTGAATTTTAATACCAAAATTAGTGATACACAACTGAGTGTGATGATCGTCATATTATACTTCAGTATTGAAATCAATATTGATATATTAATCTGGATAATCACAATACTATATTTTAGTACTGAAATTAGTGATACACGACCGAGTTGGGTCATCGTGGTGCTGTATTTCAGTATTGAATTCAGTACGGAAATGTTAACATGTATAATCATAATACTGAGTTCTAATACCAAAAGCAATGATATAGAACTGAGTGAGGTGTTAGTCATGCTAATTTTTTGTACTCAAATCAATACTGACATATTAACATAAATAATCGCAATACTGAATTTATACCGAATTAGTGATATAAAACTGAGTCAGGTCATCCTAGTGCTATTTTTAGTACTGAAATCAGTATTTAAAAATTAACGTGAAGAATCACAATACTGAATTCTAGTACTAAAATTAGTGATACACAAGTGAGTCGGGTGATCTCGTTTTGTATTTCAGTACTGAAATCAGTATTGAAATATTAAGGTGGATAATCGCAATACTGAATTTCAGTAACGAAATTAGTGATATAGAACATAGTCGGGTCAACTTGGTGATCTAGTTCAGTATTGAAATCAGTACTGAAATATTAACATGGATAATCAGAACACTGAATTTTACTACCGAAATTAGTGATATACAGTCAAGTCGGGTCATCGTGGTGCGGTTTTCAATATTAAATATTAACATGGATAATCACATTACTAAGTTTTAGTACTGAAATTAGTGATATAGAACCGAGTCAGGTGTTAGTCAAGCTATTTTTGATTCTCAAATTAATACTGAAGTACTAACAAGGATAATTGCAATAGTAAAATTTATACCGAAATTAGTGATATAGAAGTGAGTCGGGTGATCGTCGTTTTGTTTTTCAGTACTGAAATCAGTATTAAAGTATTAAAGTGGATAATCGCAATAGTGAATTTTAGTACCGAAATGAGTGATGTAAAACATAGTCGGGTCATCTTGGTGCTATATTTCAGTACTGAAATCAATATTGAAATATTAAGGTGGATAATCACAATACTGAATTTTAGAACCGAAATTAGATATTTACAACTCAGTCGGGTCATCGTGGTGCTGTTTTTTGAGTATTGTAATATTAACATTGTTAGTCTCAATGCTATATTTCAGTACCGAAATTAGTGATATAGAATTGAGTCATGCGTTCATCCAGCTGTTTTTCAGTACTGAAATCAATACTGCAATATTTACATGGATAATCGCAGTACCGAATATTAGTAACATATTTTTGATATACAGCTAAGTCTCGTGATCATCGTTTTGTTTTTAAGTCTTGAAATCAGTATTGAAATATTAGTGGATAATCGCTATACTGAATTTTAAAACCAATATTAGTGATATACAACTGAGTGTGATGATCGTCATTTTATATTTCAGTATTGAAATCAATATTGATATATTAATCTGGATAATCACAATACTAAATTATAGTACTAAAATTAGTGATACACGACCGAGTCGGGTCATCGTGGTGCTGTATTTCAGTATTGAAGTCAGTACGGAAATGTTAACATGTATAATCATAATACTGAGTTTTAATACCAAAATCAGTGATATAGAACTGAGTGAGGTATTAGTCGTGCTATTTTTTTGTACTCAAATCAATACTGACATATTAACATAGATAATCGCAATACTGAATTTTATACCGAAATTACTGATATAAAACTGAGTCAGGTCATCCTAGTGCTATTTTTAGTATTGAAATCAGTATTGAAAAATTAACGTGAAGAATCACAATACTAAATTCTAGTACCAAAATTAGTGATATACAAGTGAATCGGGTGATCTCGTTTTGTATTTCAGTACTGAAATCAGTATTGAAATATGAAGGTGGATAATCGCAATACTGAATTTCAGTACCGAAATGAGTGATATAGAACATAGTCGGGTCATCTTGGTGATCTAGTTCAGTATTGAAATCAGTACTGAAATATTAACATGGATAATCAGAACACTGAATTTTAGTACCGAAATTAGTGATATAGAATCGAGTCGGGTCATCGTGGTGCGGTTTTCAATATTAAATATTAACATGGATAATCACACTACTAAGTTTTAGTACTGAAATTGGTGATATAGAACCGAGTTAGGTGTTAGTCAAGCTATTTTTGAGTACTCAAATTAATACTGAAATACTAACATGGATAATCGCAATAGTAAAATTTATACCAAAATTAGTGATATAGAAGTGAGTCGGGTGATCGTCGTTTTGTTTTTCAGTACTGCAATCAGTATTAAAGTATTAAACTGGATAATCGCAATACTGAATTTTAGTACCGAAATGAGTGATGTAAAACATAGTCGGGTCAACTTGGTGCTATATTTCAGTACAGAAATCAATATTGAAATATTAAGGTGGATAATCACAATACTGAATTTTAGTACCGAAATTAGAAATTTACAACTCAGTCGGGTCATCGTGGTGCTGTTTTTTGAGTATTGAAATATTAACATGGTTAGTCTCAATGCTATATTTCAGTACCGAAATTAGTGATATAGAATTGAGTCATGCGTTCATCCAGCTGTTTTTCAGTACTGAAATCAATACTGCAATATTTACATGGATAATCGCAGTACCGAATATTAGTATCAAATTTGTGATATACAACTAAGTCTCTTGATCATCGTTTTGTTTTTAAGTCTTGAAATCAGTATTGAAATATTAGTGGATAATCGCTATACTGAATTTTAAAGCCAATATTAGTGATATACAACTGAGTGTGATGATCGTCATTTTATATTTCAGTATTGAAATCAATATTGATATATTTATCTGGATAATCACAATACTAAATTTTAGTACTAAAATTAGTGATACACGACCGAGTCGGGTCATCGTGGTGCTGTATTTCAGTATTGAAGTCAGTACGGAAATGTTAACATGTATAATCATAATACTGAGATTTAATACCAAAATCAGTGATATAGAACTGAGTGAGGTGTTAGTCGTGCTATTTTTTTTGTACTCAAATCAATACTGACATATTAACATAGATAATCGCAATACTGAATTTTATACCGAAATTACTGATATAAAACTGAGTCATGTCATCCTAGTGCTATTTTTAGTATTGAAATCAGTATTGAAAAATTAACGTGAAGAATCACAATACTAAATTCTAGTACCAAAATTAGTGATATACAAGTGAGTCGGGTGATATCGCTTTGTATTTCAGTACTGAAATCAGTATTGAAATATGAAGGTGGATAATCGCAATACTGAATTTCAGTACCGAAATGAGTGATATAGAACATAGTCGGGTCATCTTGGTGATCTAGTTCAGTATTGAAATCAGTACTGAAATATTAACATGGATAATCAGAACACTGAACTTTAGTACCGAAATTAGTGATATAGAATCGAGTCGGGTCATCGTGGTGCGGTTTTCAATATTAAATATTAACATGGATAATCACACTACTAAGTTTTAGTACTGAAATTGGTGATATAGAACCGAGTCAGGTGTTAGTCAAGCTATTTTTGAGTACTCAAATTAATACTGAAATACTAACATGGATAATCGCAATAGTAAAATTTATACCGAAATTAGTGATATAGAAGTGAGTCGGGTGATCATCGTTTTGTTTTTCAGTACTGCAATCAGTATTAAAGTATTAAAGTGGATAATCGCAATACTGAATTTTAGTACCGAAATGAGTGATGTAAAACATAGTCGGGTCATCTTGGTGCTATATTTCAGTACAGAAATCAATATTGAAATATTAAGGTGGATAATCACAATACTGAATTTTAGTACCGAAATTAGAACTTTACAACTCAGTCGGGTCATCGTGGTGCTGTTTTTTGAGTATTGAAATATTAACATGGTTAGTCTCAATGCTATATTTCAGTACCGAAATTAGTGATATATAATTGAGTCATGCGTTCATCCAGCTGTTTTTCGGTACTAAAATCAATACTGCAATATTTACATGGATAATCGTAGTACCGAATATTAGTATCAAATTTGTGATATACAACTAAGTCTCTTGATCATCGTTTTGTTTTTAAGTCTTGAAATCAGTATTGAAATATTAGTGGATAATCGCTATACTGAATTTTAAAGCCAATATTAGTGATATACAACTGAGTGTGATGATCGTCATTTTATATTTCAGTATTGAAATCAATATTGATATATTAATCTGGATAATCACAATACTAAATTTTAGTACTAAAATTAGTGATACACGACCGAGTCGGGTCATCGTGGTGCTGTATTTCAGTATTGAAGTCAGTACGGAAATGTTAACATGTATAATCATAATACTGAGTTTTAATACCAAAATCAGTGATATAGAACTGAGTGAGGTGTTAGTCGTGCTATTTTTTTGTACTCAAATCAATACTGACATATTAACATAGATAATCGCAATACTTAATTTTATACCGAAATTACTGATATAAAACTGAGTCATGTCATCCTAGTGCTATTTTTAGTATTGAAATCAGTATTGAAAAATTAACGTGAAGAATCACAATACTAAATTCTAGTACCAAAATTAGTGATATACAAGTGAGTCGGGTGATCTCGTTTTGTATTTCAGTACTGAAATCAGTATTGAAATATGAAGGTGGATAATCGCAATACTGAATTTCAGTACCGAAATGAGTGATATAGAACATAGTCGGGTCATCTTGGTGATCTAGTTCAGTATTGAAATCAGTACTGAAATATTAACATGGATAATCAGAACACTGAATTTTAGTACCGAAATTAGTGATATAGAATCGAGTCGGGTCATCGTGGTGCGGTTTTCAATATTAAATATTAACATGGATAATCACACTACTAAGTTTTTGTACTGAAATTGGTGATATAGAACCGAGTCAGGTGTTAGTCAAGCTATTTTTGAGTACTCAAATTAATACTGAAATACTAACATGGATAATCGCAATAGTAAAATTTATACCGAAATTAGTGATATAGAAGTGAGTCGGGTGATCGTCGTTTTGTTTTTCAGTACTGCAATCAGTATTAAAGTATTAAAGTGGATAATCGCAATACTGAATTTTAGTACCGAAATGAGTGATGTAAAACATAGTCGGGTCATCTTGGTGCTATATTTCAGTACAGAAATCAATATTGAAATATTAAGGTGGATAATCACAATACTGAATTTTAGTACCGAAATTAGAAATTTACAACTCAGTCGGGTCATCGTGGTGCTGTTTTTTGAGTATTGAAGTATTAACATGGTTAGTCTCAATGCTATATTTCAGTACCGAAATTAGTGATATAGAATTGAGTCATGCGTTCATCCAGCTGTTTTTCAGTACTGAAATCAATACTGCAATATTTACATGGATAATCACAGTACCGAATATTAGTATCAAATTTGTGATATACAACTAAGTCTCTTGATCATCGTTTTGTTTTTAAGTCTTGAAATCAGTATTGAAATATTAGTGGATAATCGCTATACTGAATTTTAAAGCCAATATTAGTGATATACAACTGAGTGTGATGATCGTCATTTTATATTTCAGTATTGAAATCAATATTGATATATTAATGTGGATAATCACAATACTGAATTTTAGTAGTAAAATTAGTGATACACGACCGATTCGGGTCATCGTGGTGCTGTATTTCAGTATTGAAGTCAGTACGGAAATGTTAACATGTATAATCATAATACTGAGTTTTAATACCAAAATCAGTGATATAGAACTGAGTGAGGTGTTAGTCGTGCTATTTTTTTGTACTCAAATCAATACTGACATATTAACATAGATAATCGCAATACTGAATTTCATACCAAATTAGTGATATAAAACTGAGTCAGGTCATCCTAGTGCTATTTTTAGTATTGAAATCGGTATTGAAAAATTAACGTGAAGAATCACAATACTGAATTCTGGTACCAAAATTAGTGATATACAAGTGAGTCGGGTGATCTCGTTTTGTATTTCAGTACTGAAATCAGTATTGAAATATTAAGGTGCATAATCGCAATACTGAATTTCAGTACCGAAATGAGTGATATAGAACATAGTCGGGTCATCTTGGTGATCTGGTTCATTATTAAAATCAGTATTGAAATATTAACGTGGATAATCAGAACACTGAATTTTAGTTCCGAAATTAGTCATATACAATCGAGTCGGGTCAGCGTGGTGCGGTTTTCAATATTAAATATTAACGTGGAAAATCACAATACTAAGTTTTAGTACTGAAATTGGTGATATAGAACCGAGTCAGGTGTTATTCAAGCTATTTTTGAGTACTCAAATTAATACTGAAATACTAACATGGATAATCGCAATAGTAAAATTTATACCGAAATTAGTGATATAGAAGTGAGTCGGGTGATCGTCGTTTTGTTTTTCAGTACTGCAATCAGTATTAAAGTATTAAAGTGGATAATCTCAATACTGAATTTTAGTACCGAAATGAGTGATGTAAAACATAGTCGGGTCATCTTGGTGCTATATGTCAGTACAGAAATCAATATTGAAATATTAAGGTGGATAATCACAATACTGAATTTTAGTACCGAAATTAGAAATTTACAACTCAGCCGGGTCATCGTGGTGCTGTTTTTTGAGTATTGAAATATTAACATGGTTAGTCTCAATGCTATATTTCAGTACCGAAATTAGTGATATAGAATTGAGTCATGCGTTCATCTAGCTGTTTTTCAGTACTGAAATCAATACTGCAATATTTACATGGATAATCGCAGTACCGAATATTAGTATCAAATTTGTGATATACAACTAAGTCTCTTGATCATCGTTTTGTTTTTAAGTCTTGAAATCAGTATTGAAATATTAGTGGATAATCGCTATACTGAATTTTAAAACCAATATTAGTGATATACAACTGAGTGTGATGATCGTTATTTTATATTTCAGTATTGAAATCAATATTGATATATTAATCTGGATAATCACAATACTAAATTTTAGTACTAAAATTAGTGATACACGACCAAGTCGGGTCATCGTGGTGCTGTATTTCAGTATTGAAGTCAGTACGGAAATGTTAACATGTATAATCATAATACTGAGTTTTAATACCAAAATCAGTGATATAGAACTGAGTGAGGTATTAGTCGTGCTATTTTTTTGTACTCAAATCAATACTGACATATTAACATAGATAATCGCAATACTTAATTTTATACCGAAATTACTGATATAAAACTGAGTCAGGTCATCCTAGTGCTATTTTTAGTATTGAAATCAGTATTGAAAAATTAACGTGAAGAATCACAATACTAAATTCTAGTACCAAAATTAGTGATATACAAGTGAGTCGGGTGATCTCGTTTTGTATTTCAGTACTGAAATCAGTATTGAAATATGAAGGTGGATAATCGCAATACTGAATTTCAGTACCGAAATGAGTGATATAGAACATAGTCGGGTCATCTTGGTGATCTAGTTCAGTATTGAAATCAGTACTGAAATATTAACATGGATAATCAGAACACTGAATTTTAGTACCGAAATTAGTGATATAGAATCGAGTCGGGTCATCGTGGTGCGGTTTTCAATATTAAATATTAACATGGATAATCACACTACTAAGTTTTAGTACTGAAATTGGTGATATAGAACCGAGTCAGGTGTTAGTCAAGCTATTTTTGAGTACTCAAATTAATACTGAAATACTAACATGGATAATCGCAATAGTAAAATTTATACCGAAATTAGTGATATAGAAGTGAGTCGGGTGATCGTCGTTTTGTTTTTCAGTACTGCAATCAGTATTAAAGTATTAAAGTGGATAATCGCAATACTGAATTTTAGTACCGAAATGAGTGATGTAAAACATAGTCGGGTCATCTTGGTGCTATATGTCAGTACAGTAATCAATATTGAAATATTAAGGTGGATAATCACAATACTGAATTTTAGTACCGAAATTAGAAATTTACAACTCAGCCGGGTCATCGTGGTGCTGTTTTTTGAGTATTGAAATATTAACATGGTTAGTCTCAATGCTATATTTCAGTACCGAAATTAGTGATATAGAATTGAGTCATGCGTTCATCTAGCTGTTTTTCAGTACTGAAATCAATACTGCAATATTTACATGGATAATCGCAGTACCGAATATTAGTATCAAATTTGTGATATACACCTAAGTCTCTTGATCATCGTTTTGTTTTTAAGTCTTGAAATCAGTATTGAAATATTAGTGGATAATCGCTATACTGAATTTTAAAACCAATATTAGTGATATACAACTGAGTGTGATGATCGTCATTTTATATTTCAGTATTGAAATCAATATTGATATATTAATCTGGATAATCACAATACTAAATTTTAGTACTAAAATTAGTGATACACGACCAAGTCGGGTCATCGTGGTGCTGTATTTCAGTATTGAAGTCAGTACGGAAATGTTAACATGTATAATCATAATACTGAGTTTTAATACCAAAATCAGTGATATAGAACTGAGTGAGGTGTTAGTCGTGCTATTTTTTTGTACTCAAATCAATACTGACATATTAACATAGATAATCGCAATACTGAATGTTATACCGAAATTACTGATATAAAACTGAGTCAGGTCATCCTAGTGCTATTTTTAGTATTGAAATCAGTATTGAAAAATTAACGTGAAGAATCATAATACAAAATTCTAGTACCAAAATTAGTGATATACAAGTGAGTCGGGTGATCTCGTTTTGTATTTCAGTACTGAAATCAGTATTGAAATATGAAGGTGGATAATCGCAATACTGAATTTCAGTACCGAAATGAGTGATATAGAACATAGTCGGGTCATCTTGGTGATCTAGTTCAGTATTGAAATCAGTACTGAAATGTTAACATGGATAATCAGAACACTGAATTTTAGTACCGAAATTAGTGATATACAATTGAGTCGGGTCATCGTGGTGCGGTTTTCAATATTAAATATTAACATGGATAATCACACTACTAAGTTTTAGTACTGAAATTGGTGATATAGAACCGAGTCAGGTGTTAGTCAAGCTATTTTTGAGTACTCAAATTAATACTGAAATACTAACATGGATAATCGCAATAGTAAAATTTATACCGAAATTAGTGATATAGAAGTGAGTCGGGTGATCGTCGTTTTGTTTTTCAGTACTGCAATCAGTATTAAAGTATTAAAGTGGATAATCGCAATACTGAATTTTAGTACCGAAATGAGTGATGTAAAACATAGTCGGGTCATCTTGGTGCTATATTTCAGTACAGAAATCAATATTGAAATATTAATGTGGATAATCACAATACTGAATTTTAGTACCGAAATTAGAAATTTACAACTCACTCGGGTCATCGTGGTGCTGTTTTTTGAGTATTGAAATATTAACATGGTTAGTCTCAATGCTATATTTCAGTACCGAAATTAGTGATATAGAATTGAGTCATGCGTTCATCCAGCTGTTTTTCAGTACTGAAATCAATACTGCAATATTTACATGGATAATCGCAGTACCGAATATTAGTAACAAATTTATGATATATAGCTAAGTCTCGTGATCATCGTTTTGTTTTTAAGACTTGAAATCAGCATTGAAATATTAGTAGATAATCGCAATACTGAATTTTAATACCAAAATTAGTGATATACAACTGAGTGTGATGATCGTCATATTATATTTCAGTATTGAAATCAATATTGATATAATAATGTGGATAATCACAATACTAAATTTTAGTACTAAAATTAGTGATACAGGACCGAGTCGGGTCATCGTGGTGCTGTATTTCAGTATTGAAGTCAGTACAGAAATGTTAACATGTATAATCATAATACTGAGTTTTAATACCAAAATCACTGATATAGAACTGAGTGAGGTGTTAGTCGTGCTATTTTTTTGTACTCAAATCAATACTGACATATTAACATAGATAATCGCAATACTGAATGTTATACCGAAATTACTGATATAAAACTGAGTCAGGTCATCCTAGTGCTATTTTTAGTATTGAAATCGGTATTGAAAAATTAACGTGAAGAATCACAATACAAAATTCTAGTACCAAAATTAGTGATATACAAGTGAGTCGGGTGATCTCGTTTTGTATTTCAGTACTGAAATCAGTATTGAAATATTAAGGTGCATAATCGCAATACTGAATTTCAGTACGGAAATGAGTGATATAGAACATGGTCGGGTCATCTTGGTGATCTAGTTCAGTATTGAAATCAGTACTGAAATACTAACGTGGATAATCAGATCACTGAATTTTAGTACCGAAATTAGTGATATACAATTGAGTCGGGTCATCGTGGTGCGGTGTGACGCCCCTGTTTTGACCGTACACTAATCATGCACGCAAATGTGTACGATCAAGATCAGGGACTCACGGGAAGATATCACAACACAACTCTAAAACATAAATAAGTCATACAAGCATTATAGTACAAGCCAGGGGCCTCGAGGGCTCGAATACAAGTGCTCGATCATAGACGAGTCAGCGGAAGCAACAATATCTGAGTACAGACATAAGTTAAACAGGTTTGCCTTAAGAAGGCTAACACAAACTAGGATACAGATCGAACGAGGCGCAAGCCTCCTGCCTGGGATCCTCCTAACTACTCCTGGTCGTCGTCAGCGGGCTGCACGTAGTAGTAGGCACCTCCAGTGTCGTAGGTGTCGTCGTCGACGGTGGCGTCTGGCTCCTGGACTCCAGCATCTGGTTGTGACAACCAGATAGAAAAGAAAAGGGGGAAAAGAGGGAGAGAAGCAACCGTGAGTACTCATCCAAAGTACTCGCAAGCAAGGAGCTACACTACAGATGCATGGGTATATGTGTAAAGGGGCATATCAGTGGACTGAACTGCAGAATGCCAGAATATAAGGGGGATAGCTAGTCCTGTCGAAGACTACGCTTCTGGTCATCTCCATCTTGCAGCATGTAGAAGAGAGTAGATTGAAGTCCTCCAAGTAGCATCGCATAGCATAATCCTACCCGGTGATCCCCTCCTCGTCGCCCTGTTAGAGAGCGATCACCGGGTTGTATCTGGCACTTGGAAGGGTGTATTTTATTCAGTATCCAGTTCTAGTTGTCATAAGGTCAAGGTACAACTCCGGGTCGTCCTTTTACCGAGGGACACGGCTATTCGATTAGATAAACTTCCCTGCAGGGGTGCACCACATAACCCAACACGCTCGATCCCATTTGGCCGGACACACTTTTCTGGGTCATGCCCGGCCTCGTAAGATCAACGCGTCGCAGCCCCACCTAAGCACAACAGAGCGGTCAGCACGCCGGTCTAAACCTATGCGCGCAGGGGTCTGGGCCCATCGCCCTATGCACACCTGCACGTTGCGTACGCGGCCGGAAGCAGACCTAGCCTAGTGGCGTTCCAGTCCAATCCGGCGCGCGCCACTCAGTCGCTGACGTCAAGAAGGCTTCGGCTGATACCACGACGCCGGGATACCCATAACTACTCCAGCGTAGATGGCTAGTGCGTATAGACCAAATGGCCAGACTCAGATCAAATACCAAGATCTCGTTAAGCGTGTTAAGTATCCGCGAACGCCGACCAGGACCAGGCCCACCTCTCACCTAGGCGGTCTCAACCTGCCCTGTCGCTCCGCCACAAAGATCCACTTGCGGGTACTCTTACGAGCCGACCCGACTTTAGACATCACATGTGTCATGTATATAGTATATAAGTATATACCCGTGATCACCGCCCAGGTGATCACGGCCCGATAATATAGCACAGCAGACGGACAAGAACGTAGGGCCACTGATGGAAATCTAGCATCCTATACTAAGCATGTAGGATTGCAGGTAAAGGTATCAACAGTAGTAGCAAGGATAGGCTATGCATCAGGATAGGATATCGAAAAGCAGTAACATGCTACACTACTCTAATGCAAGCAGTATAGCGAAGAATAGGCGATATCTGGTGATCAAGGGGGGGCTTGCCTGGTTGCTCTGGCAAGTAGGAGGGGTCGTCAACTCCGTAGTCGAACTGGGCAGCAGCAGTGTCGGTCTCGTAGTCTACCGGAGAGAAGAGGGGGGAAGAAACAGTAAATACAATGCAAACATAAGCATGACGATGCCTGACATGACAATGAACAGTGCGAGGTGTGTCCTAACGCGACAGTAGGTGGTACCGGCGAAGGGGGGGAACATCCGGGAAGTATTCCCGATGTTTCGCGTTTTCGGACAGACGGACCGGAGGGGGAAAGTTGCGAGTTCGATAGGTTAGGGAGGTGTGGTGGACGAACGGACTGCGTATCCGGATTCGTCTCGTCGTTCTGAGCAACTTTCATGTTGAAAATATTTTAATCCGAGTTACGGATTAAAAGATATGATTTTCTAAAGATTTTATTAATTTCTTGAATTTAATTAATTATTTAATTTAATTCGAAATTTGGATTAATGACATCAGCATGATGTCATGCTGACATCAGCAGTCAACAGGGGTTGACTAAGTCAAACTGACATGTGGGTCCAGTGGGACCCACCTGTCATTCACTGTTTAGGGTAATTAGTGTTTAGCTAAATAATTACTGTTTAATTAATTTAAACAGGATTAATTAACTTAATTAATTTAGTTAATTAATTAATTAACTAATTATAATTATTTATTTATTTATTAACTTTTATTAATTAATTTATTCTTATTATTATTATTATTATTAATTTATTTAATTTATTATTTTATTTGTATATTCGTTCTGGGGCTGGGCCCCGTTTGGCAAGGGCCCAGAGGGTTCGGGCCCAGGGGGGCAGTGGCTCAGGTGGGGCGAGGCCCACCTGGCAGTGGCCCAGAGGGGGG
>NC_057805.1:2669366-2677743 GCF_018294505.1 Triticum aestivum
GAGGGCGGCGCGGGCTGGGCCGGCCCATTCGGGCGGCTGGAGGTTGCCCCAGTTGGGCCAGGTCCAGTGGGGGGGGGGGCTTTTGTTTTTTTGTTTTTTTTGTTCTGTTATCTTTTTTATTTATTTATTTTCTTTCACCTTTTAATCCATTTTAAAATACTTAGGCGTTTTCTAAAAAGGAGTTTTCTCCACAATAATTACCAGTGTATTATTTGGCACCCACTGAACATTTTTGTTTTGATGATTGAAAACTTTTATCGTTTGATTTAATTATAAATTTGAATTTGACTCCGTTTCGAAATGCTGCGAGGTTAGCAACAGTAACGGAGGTGACGTGGCAAGATTAGCGTGAGATTACTGTAGCATGATTATCCGGGCGTTACATGCGGTTTTCAATATTAAATATTAACGCGGATAATCACAATACTAAGTCTTAGTACTGAAATTAGTGATATAGAACCGAGTCAGGTGTTAGTAAAGCTATTTTTGAGTACTCAAATTAATACTGAAATACTAACATGGATAATCGCAATAGTAAAATTTATACCGAAATTAGTTATATAGAAGTGAGTCGGGTGATCGTCGTTTTGTTTTCCAGTACTGAAATCAGTTTTAAAGTATTAAAGTGGATAATCGCAATACTGAATTTTAGTACCGAAATGAGTGATGTAAAACTTAGTCGGGTCATCTTGGTGCTATATATCAGTACTGAAATCAATATTGAAATATTAAGGTGGATAATCACAATACTGAATTTTAGTACCGAAATTAGAAATTTACAACTTAGTCGGGTCAGCGTGGTGCTGTTTTTTGAGTATTGAAATATTAATGTGGTTAGTCTCAATGCTATATTTTAGTACCGAAATTAGTGATATAGAATTGAGTCATGCGTTCATCCAGCTGTTTTTCAGTACTGAAATTAATACTGCAATATTTACATGGATGATCACAGTACCAAATATTAGTAACAAATTTGTGATATACAGCTAAGTCTCGTGATCATCGCTTTGTTTTTAAGTCTTGAAATCAGTATTGAAATATTAGTGGATAATCCCAATATTGAATTTTAATACCAAAATTAGTGATATACAACTAAGTGTGATGATCGTCATTTTATATTTCAGTATTGAAATCAATATTGATATATTAATGTGGAGAATCACAATAATAAATTTTAATACTAAAATTAGTGATACACGACCGAGTCAGGTCATCGTGGTGCTGTATTTCAGTATTGAAGTCAGTACGGAAATGTTAACATGTATAACCATAATACTGAGTTTTAATACCAAAATCAGTGATATAGAACTTAGTGAGGTGTTAGTCGTGCTATTATTTTGTACTCAAATCAATACTGACATATTAACATAGATAATCGCAATACTGAATTTATACCGAAATTAGTGATATAAAACTGAGTCAGGTCATCCTAGTGGTATTTTTAGTATTGAAATCAGTATTGAAAAATTAACGTGAAGAATCACAATACTGAATTCTGGTACCAAAATTAGTGATATACAAGTGAGTCGGGTGATCTCGTTTTGTATTTCATTACTGAAATCAGTATTGAAATATTAAGGTGGATAATCGCAATACTGAATTTCAGTACCGAAATGAGTGATATAGAACATAGTCGGGTCATCTTGGTGATCTTGTTCAGTATTGAAATCAGTACTGAAATATTAACGTGGATAATCAGAACACTGAATTTTAGTACCGAAATTAGTTATATAGAAGTGAGTCGGGTGATCGTCGTTTTGTTTTGCAGTACTGAAATCAGTATTAAAGTATTAAAGTGGATAATCGCAATACTGAATTTTAGTACCGAAACGAGTGATGTAAAACTTAGTCGGGTCATCTTGGTGCTATATATCAGTACTGAAATCAATATTGAAATATTAAGTTGGATAATCACAATACTGAATTTTAGTACCGAAATTAGAAATTTACAACTCAGTCGGGTCATCGTGGTGCTGTTTTTTGATTATTGAAATATTAAAGTGGTTAGTCTCAATGCTATATTTTAGTACCGAAATTAGTGATATAGAATTGAGTAATGCGTTCATCCAGCTGTTTTTCAGTATTGAAATTAATACTGCAATATTTACATGGATAATCACAGTACCAAATATTAGTAACAAATTTGTGATATACAGCTAAGTCTCGTGATCATCGCTTTGTTTATAAGTCATGAAATCAGTATTGAAATATTAGTGGATAATCGCAATATTGAATTTTAATACCAAAATTAGTGATATACAAATGAGTGTGATGATCGTCATTTTATATTTCAGTATTGAAATCAATAATGATATATTAATGTGGATAATCACAATAATAAGTTTTAGTACTAAAATTAGTGATACACGACCGAGTCGGGTCAGGGTGGTGCTGTATTTCAGTATTGAAGTCAGTACGGAAATGTTAACATGTATAACCATAATACTGAGTTTTAATACCAAAATCAGTGATATAAAACTTAGTGAGGTGTTAGTCGTGCTATTATTTTGTACTCAAATCAATACTGACATATTAACGTAGATAATCGCAATACTGAATTTATACCGAAATTAGTGATATAAAACTGAGTCAGGTCATCCTAGTGCTATTTTTAGTATTGAAATCAGTATTGAAAAATTAACGTGAAGAATCACAATACTGAATTCTGGTACCAAAATTAGTGATATACAAGTGAGTCGGGTGATCTCGTTTTGTATTTCATTACTGAAATCAGTATTGAAATATTAAGGTGGATAATCGCAATACTGAATTTCAGTACCGAAATGAGTGATATAGAACATAGTCGGGTCATCTTGGTGATCTAGTTCAGTATTGAAATCAGTACTGAAATATTAACGTGGATAATCAGAACACTGAATTTTAGTACCGAAATTAGTTATATAGAAGTGAGTCGGGTGATCATCGTTTTGTTTTCAGTACTGAAATCAGTATTAAAGTATTAAAGTGGATAATCGCAATACTGAATTTTAGTACCGAAACGAGTGATGTAAAACTTAGTCGGGTCATCTTGGTGCTATATATCAGTACTGAAATCAATATTGAAATATTAAGTTGGATAATCACAATACTGAATTTTAGTACCGAAATTAGAAATTTACAACTCAGTCGGGTCATCGTGGTGCTGTTTTTTGAGTATTGAAATATTAAAGTGGTTTGTCTCAATGCTATATTTTAGTACCGAAATTAGTGATATAGAATTGAGTCATGCGTTCATCCAGCTGTTTTTCAGTACTGAAATTAATACTGCAATATTTACATGGATAATCACAGTACCAAATATTAGTAACAAATTTGTGATATACAGCTAAGTCTCGTGATCATCGCTTTGTTTTTAAGTCTTGAAATCAGTATTGAAATATTAGTGGATAATCGCAATATTGAATTTTAATACCAAAATTAGTGATATACAAATGAGTGTGATGATCGTCATTTTATATTTCAGTATTGAAATCAATATTGATATATTAATGTGGAGAATCACAATAATAAATTTTAGTACTAAAATTAGTGATACACGACCGAGTCGGGTCATCGTGGTGCTGTATTTCAGTATTGAAGTCAGTACGGAAATGTTAACATGTATAACCATAATACTGAGTTTTAATACCAAAATCAGTGATATAAAACTTAGTGAGGTGTTAGTCGTGCTATTATTTTGTACTCAAATCAATACTGACATATTAACGTAGATAATCGCAATACTGAATTTATACCGAAATTAGTGATATAAAACTGAGTCAGGTCATCCTAGTGCTATTTTTAGTATTGAAATCAGTATTGAAAAATTAACGTGAATAATCACAATACTGAATTCTGGTACCAAAATTAGTGATATACAAGTGAGTCGGGTGATCTCGTTTTGTATTTCTTTACTGAAATCAGTATTGAAATATTAAGGTGGATAATCGCAATACTGAATTTCAGTACCGAAATGAGTGATATAGAACATAGTCGGGTCATCTTGGTGATCTTGTTCAGTATTGAAATCAGTACTGAAATATTAACGTGGACAATCAGAACACTGAATTTTAGTACCGAAATTAGTTATATAGAAGTGAGTCGGGTGATCGTCGTTTTGTTTTCCAGTACTGAAATCAGTATTAAAGTATTAAAGTGGATAATCGCAATACTGAATTTTAGTACCGAAACGAGTGATGTAAAACTTAGTCGGGTCATCTTGGTGCTATATATCAGTACTGAAATCAATATTGAAATATTAAGGTGGATAATCACAATACTGAATTTTAGTACCGAAATTAGAAATTTACAACTCAGTCTGGTCATCGTGGTGCTGTTTTTTGAGTATAGAAATATTAACGTGGTTAGTCTCAATGCTATATTTTAGTACCGAAATTAGTGATATAGAATTGAGTCATGCGTTCATCCAACTGTTTTTCAGTACTGAAATCAATATTGCAATATCTACATGGATAATCACAGTACCAAATATTAGTAACAAATTTGTGATATACAGCTAAGTCTCGTGATCATCGCTTTGTTTTTAAGTCTTGAAATCAGTATTGAAATATTAGTGGATAATCGCAATACTGCATTTTAATACCAAAATTAGTGATATACAACTGAGTGTGATGATTGTCATTTTATATTTCAGTATTGAAATCAATATTGATATATTAATGTGGATAATCACAATACTAAATTTTAGTACTAAAATAAGTGATACACGACCGAGTCGGGTCATCGTGGTGCTGTATTTCAGTATTGAAGTCAGTACGGAAATGTTAACATGTATAATCATAATACTGAGTTTTAATACCAAAATCAGTGATATAGAACTGAGTGAAGTGTCGTGATCATCGTTTTGTTTTTAAGTCTTGAAATCAGTATTGAAATATTAGTGGATAATCGCAATACTGAATTTTAATACCAAAATTAGTGATATACAACTGAGTGTGATGATCGTCATTTTATATCAGTATTCAAACCAATATTGATATATTAATGTGGATAATCACAATACTAAATTTTAGTACTGAAATTAGTGATACATGACTGAGTCGGGTCAGCATGGTGCTGTATTTCATTATTGAAGTGAGTACGGAAATGTTAACATGTATAATCATAATACTAAGTTATAATACGAAAATCAGTGATATTGTGACGCCCCCAATTTGACCGTACACTAATCATGCACGCAAATGTGTACGATAAAGATCAGGGACTCACGGGGAGATATCACAACACAACTCTAAAACATAAATAAGTCATACAAGCATCATAATACAAGCCAGGGGCCTCGAGGGCTCGAATACAAGTGCTCGATCATAGACGAGTCAGCGGAAGCAACAATATCTGAGTACAGATATAAGTTAAACAAGTTTGCCTTAAGAAGGCTAGCACAAAAGTAGCGACGATCGAAAAGGGCAAGGCCTCCTGCCTGGGACCTCCTAACTACTCCTGGTCGTCGTCAGCGGCCTGCACGTAGTAGTAGGCACCTCCAGTGCCGTGGGTGTCATCGTCGACGGTGGCGTCTGGCTCCTGGACTCCAGCATCTGGTTGCGACAATCAGGTAGATAGGAAGGGGGGAAGAGGGAGAGAAGCAACCGTGAGTACTCATCCAAAGTACTCGCAAGCAAGGATCTATACTACATATGCATGTGTATATGTGTAAAGGGGCATATCAGTGGACTGAACTACAGAATGCCAGAATAAGAGGGGGATAGCTAATCCTGTCGAAGACTACGCTTCTGGCCATCTCCATCTTGCAGCATGTAGAAGAGAGTAGATTGAAGTCCTCCAAGTAGCATCGCATAGAATAATCCTACCCGGCGATCCCCTCCTCGGCGCCCTGTTAGAGAGCAATCACCGGGTTATATCTGGCACTTGGAAGGGTGTGTTTTATTATGTATCCAGTTCTTGTTGTCATAAGGTCAAGGCACAACTCCGGGTCATCCTTTTACCGAGGGACACGGCTATTCGAATAGATAAACTTCCCTGCAGGGGTGCACCACATAACCCAACACGCTCGATCCCATTTGGCCGGACACACTTTCCTGGGTCATGCCCGGCCTCGTAAGATCAACGCGTCGCAGCCCCACCTAAGCACAACAGAGAGGTCAGCACGCCGGTCTAACCCTATGCACGCAGGGGTCTGGGCCCATCGCCCTATGCACACCTGCACGTTGCATACGCGGCCGGAAGCAGACCTAGCCTAGTGGCGTTCCAGTCCAATCCGGCGCGCGCCACTCAGTCGCTGACGTCACGAAGGCTTCGGCTGATACCACGACGCCGGGATACCCATAACTACTCCCGCGTAGATGGCTAGTGCGTATAGACCAAATGGCCAGACTCAGATCAAATACCAAGATCTCGTTAAGCCTGTTAAGTATCCGCGAACGCCGACCAGGGCCAGGCCCACCTCTCACCTAGGTGGTCTCAACCTGCCCTGTCGCTCCGCCACAAAGATCCACTTGCGGGTACTCCTACGAGCCGACCCGACTTTAGTCATCACATGTGTCATGTATAAAGTATATAAGTATATACCCGTGATCACCTCCCGAAGTGATCACGGCCCAGTAGTATAGCATGGCAGACAGACAAGAGTGTAGGGCCACTGATGAAACACTAGCATCCTATACTAAGCAGTAGGATAGCAGGTAAGGGTAACAATTGTAGAAACAATGACAGGCTATGCATCAGGATAGGATTATCGGAAAGCAGTAACATGCTACACTACTCTAATGCAAGCAGTATAGAGAAGAGTAGGCGATATCTGGTGATCAAGGGGGGGGGGCTTGCCTGGTTGCTCTGGCAAGGAGGGGTCGTCAACTCCGTAGTCGAACTGGACAACAGCAGTGTAGGTCTCGTAGTCTACCGGAGCGAAGAGGGGGAAGAAACAGTAAATACAATGCAAACATAAGCATGACGATGCGTGACATGACAATGAGCGGTGCTAGGGGTGTCCTAACGCGACAGCAGGTGGTATCGGTGAAGGGGGGCATCCGGGAGGTATTCCCGATGTTTCGCGTTTTCGGACAAACGGACCGGAGGGGGAAAGTTGCTAGTTCGATAGGTTAGGGAGGTGTGGTGGACGAACGGACTGCGTATTCGGATTCGTCTCGTCGTTCTGAGCAACTTTCATATAGAAAACATTTTCATCCGAGTTACGGTTTAAAAGATATGAATTTTCAAAGATTATTTGAATTTCTGGAATTATTTAATTAACAGAAAAGGGATATGATGTCAGCATGACGTATGAGTGACGTCAGCGGTCAACAGTCTGGTTGACTGGTCCAAACTGACACGGGGGACCCACCTGTCATAGACAGTGGGTTAAACAGAAGATTAAACTAATTAACTTTTAGTTAATTAACTACTAGGCCCACCTGTCAGTGAGTGATTAAGTTAATTAATTATTTTTGTTTATAAAACATTTTTCTTTTTCTCTTATTTCTGCGGCGGGGCCCGCATGTCAGTGACTGGGCCTGCCCAGTCAGCAGTTGACTGGGTCAACCCAGTCAACTGGGGCCCGTGGGGGCCACTGGCAGGGGCACTGGGGTGGCCCCAGGCCTGCCACGTCGGCGGCCGGCGCCGGAGCAACGCCGGCGACCAAAACGCACGGCGGCGCGCGCGGGAGGGGCGCGGGTTTCACCCACAGTGGGTTTGCGGGGGCGGGGCTGGGCGCGTTGGACGCGGCTCGACGTCGCGCGTCCAACGGCGGTGGTCGGAGGGGCTGGAACGGCCGGGGACGACCGCTACGAGCTCGCCGGCGGCGAGGTGCTACGGGTGCCCGACGGAAGCTGCGTTAGAGCGCGCGAACGGCCGAACTAAGTACCTAGGCGGGCGCGGCACGGTGCGGTCGGGCTAGCGGGCCTACGGCCGTGACCATTTGGTCACCGGAGACACGCCGACGGCGAGCTCCGCGGCGTGGCGTTCGGGCGCGCGTGGGGGAGCAGCTACGGAGCGCGAGCGAGCTAACGGAGAGGGGGAGGAGAAGGAGAGGCTCACTGCGAGGCTGTAGGGAGTGGCAGTGAGCTCGGGGAGGGCGCGGGGTAGCCGGAATCGGCGACGAACGACGGCGGCCGAAGGTTGAAGACGAGCTCGGGGAGGCCGGTGCAGAGGTGCTCGACTCGTTCCCGAGGGCGTAGTCGACGCAGTCGACGGCGGGAAGTCGTTCGGGCACGTCGTCGGGGCGATCGGGGCACGGTGGCCGCGAGTTTGACGGTGAACGGCGGCGAGCACGCGCGGGCAGAGGGGATCGAAGGGGAGAGAGAGGTGGATCTGGCGGGGGGAGAGGCGCAGTGGCCGAGGGAGCGAGCGGGGTGAGTGGGAGAGAGGCCCGAGGGGGCGGGGGCCGCTGGCGCCCTTATCCTCTCCGGCGTCGGTGCCGGCGAGG
>NC_057805.1:2678058-2814508 GCF_018294505.1 Triticum aestivum
GGGGGGGGTTCGGGGGTGGCGGCCCAGTTTGGGCCGGGGTGCAGTGGGGGAACGGGCCTTCTCCTTTTTTTTCTTTTTCTGTTCTGTTTTGTTTTCTGTTTTCCTTTTATTTGTTTATTTCCTTTTCTGTTTTATTTCATTTAAAGTATTTAGGCATTTTATAAAAAGGAGTTTTCTCCACCATAATTGCCAGTGTATTATTTAGCACCCACAGAACATTTTTGTTTGAGTTTTTGAAAACTTTTATTTTTCACTTTAATTATATTTGAAGTTTGAACTAGGAGTTAGAAAAGGAAGGTGATTCAAATGTGATCAAGCCCTGTTTAGCAACATGATTAGCTTAATCACAGGGAGTTACTGTAGCATGATTCCTAGGGTGTTACAAATCTCCTCCACTACAAGAAATCTCATCCCGAGATTTAGGAGGTGGGGTAAGGGGGAAAGTTCTGGTTACGAAATTATAACGGATCTTCTCGAAGAAGTTAATCCCTTTCATTGATGTCTTCAATTTTTTTATTCCTATGCATCATGATGATGTTGTCGTCCTTTCTTCGGGGAACTCCATCGTACTTACGAATAGGTAAGGGGCAGCTCTCCAACGATAGGATGTTATTAGGGAAAATCATCTGGGGGGTTATCCCAAGAATGAACATATGAGTATCTCTCGAGTTGAACAAATGAAACACATCGAGAGCAGAGTAGGACAGTGCAATAAGAAGTTTCGAGCGGATAGGCAATCGTTCATTGCCTGAAACAGAGTGAAAAGGGGTTCAGAGCAACGGGGATAAGTATTGTGTCCGATACCAGAATTGATCACTTGGGACGGTGGCCCGTGAATTACATACGAGGCCACGCGCGATGAATAAATTTGGGAACAGGGGGTGCACAGGAGAGTCAGGTTTCGATCCTGGGACCTGTGGGTTATGGGCCAACCATGTGGGTTAAAATAGGAAGGGCGGTGATATCTTGCACAATCATGATAGCAAGGCATGGCAGGGGGTAGCCTGTCAGTTATATGTCAGCAACATCGTCGGTACCAAGGGCGAGGGACGAAGAGAACCATTTTCCTGCTCGTTGAAACGAGGCGGACCATTAGGCAAAGTTCTCGTCCATCGGTGGTTACCGAAATGTCACCAACAATAATAACAGGGTCTTACTGACAGAGTTGTACACCGAGGTGTTTACATAAGCAAGAGAATATTACTGCTTAGATCATATAGTTCACCAGAAAGGTTAAACCACACAATGGAAAGGAAAATATGATTATTATATTAAACGGAAGAATGGAAAGGAAAATGTGTTTAAACACATATTTCAAGGTTATATCCTTCCCAAGGACAAGCTGAGTATGATATTCGTGACAGGATATAATGTAGAAAACTCTTTAGGTAGGGGAGAGAAATTTCATGGCATTACCCATACAACTGTGTTTGGATAATTGAGCAGGAAACATTTAGCATTGGGCTTCAAATGTTCCTGTTGAAAATCGGAGTACCATAGACATGCTTCGAGATAGCATTGACATGGTCAACAGGTGAAGATCAGACTTTGGAAACAAAAGGATCCATCAGGAACAACTTATAGAATAAGTCTTACAATTTCCTCATGGAAGAACAGCTAACCTTGCTAAAAAGGAAATTATAACAAAAGGTCCTCTGGCTAGGGGTGCTACGCAAAGACACCACCTTACCGGTTTATGTAGAGACCAATGTTATAACTCTTGGAAATATGTTCCAACCATCATATCTGACTGAGATTCAGATCTGATTGGTGTCACGATACCTCAGACTTAGGATGCCTGAGAAGAAAAAGGTGCGACACAAATTGACGATAAGACATCGTAAAATTTCTCGGGAAAGGAACCATGGAAGCTAGTTCTGAAACAAAAGTTCATCATTAATTTAAGGGGAGGGTTAGGAGGTGGCTGATGGACTCAGCGACAATTCATCGAGATTTCCAGAAGATGGATTTCCATAATTATGTGAACAAGGAGATAGCTTTTGTCAGTTCAAATGATATAATGAGGTATGCTCGAGGAAACATACACGATTAAACATTGGTTGACGGTGCACGCGAGATATGGGCTTAGGTAGCAAGATCAACGTTAGAGTGACGAATCAATAACCAACAGTCTAAGAACGAACTGTCGATCGTTAACTTCAAAACAATAGGGTTGATAGAAGTACAGAACTCAAACAACATCGTTAGCATATTGGTATCCTGGTTAAAAGCAACACCGGGACCAAGGAAGAATGTTGATGGTGAGAAATATCATCATATAGAGAATTTCTAAGAGGTGGAGCAATGCTCACGACATTCTTGACATCAAAGATGGTAATACTCCACGGTAGAACATAACATAGGTTGGATAGCAGGGAAATCAAGATACAACACAAAATATGAACAAGTTTGTGTTGGGGGGAGGCAAGAATGTTGTCGATGATAACACAATTCATCAAGGGGCAAGGATGGTATTTCTTATCCAGAATTCGATAGATATCTTGGAAGAGCTCAGAATGTTGATGATGTTCACGACACATTTGTAGCGAGAATTTATGATGAGGTAGTCGATCGGCGATGACATTAAGTCAAAGGAATGATGAAGCAAAAAGTTATTGGAACCCGGGGTACGACACAAACTCTAAATCGAGCTTGCTGTTCAAGGCGAAATGATATGACGAGGAAAATCGACGTTAGCTGAGCTCAGCGTTGAAAGTGGTGCTTCGGGAATAATGACCAGGTAGCACAGTTAAAATCGGCACGATAATGACATAGCCGAGCAGGCTAGGGATGACGTGATCGAGTACGAACTCCTAAACAAAGGAGATTACTAAGAGTTGTTTAATCGTGATGCGGACTCGATTCAGTTATCGATGTCCTTGAGTGTTTAATAACTCGGAGCCCGTGAAAAATTGGAGTCAATGAGAATGTAATACTTGATGGAGAACTCATAAGAAGTTATGCCGTTCCGTGATAATCTCGAGATACCAGGGGGGTAATACTCGACGACAAACCAAAGTAGAGGTTGGACTGGGGTATTGCTCTGCAGAAGACAAGTGCCCAACTTGTACGACAACAATGGTGCTTAAAGGAGAACATGGTCGGAACCATGATTGCAAAAGGCCAGATCCCAGATATAAGATGAACTTATACCAAGGGAATAATTAATTTAAGAAAAGCTTTAATGATAAGATCTACATCGTGTCCATGGGCATGAACGCAAAGTTCAAGGTCGACTCCCACTTCTTCAATGCATAACCTTTCATTCACTTCTCGCGTTTGATGAAGTTGCAGTGTTCAAAAATTTTATCTGGCAAAATACCAGAAGAGTATGACTCATGAAAACTTTCGAGTTCACACATATTATGAAAGGCATAGGTTCAACCCATCAAGGCATCTTAGGAACATATACCACAAACTTCGGGGTAAATATTACAAGCTCGAAAGAAGAGCATTGTTCAAAAACAAATGATACAATTTACCAAAGGCATTATATACCCATGGAAAGGCTCACAGGGCTATTCAATATGAAGGACACTGTCGGATAAAATACGACAAAAGAACCGATGGTCCCCAAGGGATCTGATGTGAGCATCGGTACTCAACCAGAGGAAGAAGAATGCAAGGAGATATGATTATAGAAACAACTGACTAACTCAAAGTTCAAAAGCACAAGAATTATGATTTCCAAATCAGGGGGTCAGAAGCAACGCTCTGATCAAGGATGGATAAGTTGAGTAGGCTTAGGGGTACAATCGATGGCAATTTGATAGGTCGAGATCCAGCTCACGTTTTAAATGACGTCTGAGCCGGAAGAATGAATTCTAGGATATGATTGAGGATTGCGAGCATTCGCAACAAATGGAATCAATGGACTCAAAATGATAATGACAAGAGATGCCAATAAGATTACGAGACTTATGGGATTAACCATAATGCAAGCAAACAAGAATTTCAAGAGCAATAGGCTCCTGAGGATTTTAGGAAGATCGAATAGTATTTTGAAGACTATTGTGGAATACTTGAATCAACTGGGGATGACCGGATACTCGGTAAGTGCGAGAATTATCCGTAGGGGTATTCAGGTGACAAAGAACAGCAAGGCAGTAAGCTCACAGGATTCTCGGAACAACAGAGAGAATTTCGGGGTATCTTGTAATAACAAGATCAACAGGGAAACATTGTATGAGTGGCGAGTATACGTGGTTATCAATAGGAGTTTACCGATGAAAGGGAATTGCAAAAGCGATGAACACAAGTTCTCGGGTGATCAGCGGAGAGTATCTTCAGGGTCTTCACGTGCAGCAGACGATCATCAGTAATAAGGGGCTCTCCGGGTGAAAGTGATAACGAGATCCTAATGTTAGATTTAGTAAAATTCACTTAACCAGAATAGAAGAGAGATCAGAGTCCCAGAGTATAGACAAGGAGTAAAAGATCCTAATACCACCCAATGGCGACCTGGGCCCGTAAGACACACAGCCATGTTAGTAAAAGTTTTGTAATGTCTAGACTCGACTCCGGCCAAGGAGTGTGGAAAGGGGGATTCCTACAGGCAGTTGGCTCTAATACCAACTTGTGACGCCCCCGATTTGACCGTACACTAATCATGCACGCAAATGTGTACGATCAAGATCAGGGACTCACGGGGAAATATCACAACACAACTCTAAAACATAAATAAGTCATCCAAGCATCATAATACAAGCCAGGGGCCTCGAGGGCTCGAATACAAGTGCTCGATCATAGACGAGTCAGCGGAAGCAACAATATCTGAGTACAGACATAAGTTAAACAAGTTTGCCTTAAGAAGGCTAGCACAAAAGTAGCAATGATCGAACAGGGCAAGGCCTCCTGCCTGGGACCTCCTAACTACTCCTGGTCGTCGTCAGCGGCCTGCATGTAGTAGTAGGCACCTCCAGTGCCGTGGGTGTCGTCGTCGACGGTGGCGTCTGGCTCCTGGACTCCATCATCTGGTTGCGACAATCAGGTAGATAGGAAGGGGGGAAAGAGGGAGAGAAGCAACCGTGAGTACTCATCCAAAGTACTCGCAAGCAAGGAGCTATACTACATATGCATGTGTATATGTGTAAAGGGGCATATCAGTGGACTGAACTGCAGAATGCCAGAATAAGAGGGGGATAGCTAATCCTGTCGAAGACTACGCTTCTGGCCATCTCCATCTTGCAGCATGTAGAAGAGAGTAGATTGAAGTCCTCCAAGTAGCATCGCATAGCATAATCCTACCCGGCGATCCCCTCCTCGTCGCCCTGTTAGAGAGCAATCACCGGGTTATATCTGGCACTTGGAAGGGTGTGTTTTATTATGTATCCAGTTCTAGTTGTCATAAGGTCAAGGCACAACTCCGGGTCGTCCTTTTACCGAGGGACACGGCTATTCGAATAGATAAACTTCCTTGCAGGGATGCACCACATAACCCAACACGCTCGATCCCATTTGGCCGGACACACTTAACTGGGTCATGCCCGGCCTCGTAAGATCAACGCGTCGCAGCCCCACCTAAGCACAACAGAGAGGTCAGCACGCCGGTCTAACCCTATGCGCGCAGGGGTCTGGGCCCATCGCCCTATGCACACCTGCACGTTGCGTACGCGGCCGGAAGCAGACCTAGCCTAGTGGTGTTCCAGTCCAATCCGGCGCGCGCCACTCAGTCGCTGACGTCACGAAGGCTTCGGCTGATACCACGACGCCGGGATACCCATAACTACTCCCGCGTAGATGGCTAGTGCGTATAGACCAAATGGCCAGACTCAGATCAAATACCAAGATCTCGTTAAGCGTGTTAAGTATCCGCGAACGCCGACCAGGGCCAGGCCCACCTCTCACCTGGGTGGTCTCAACCTGCCCTGTTGCTCCGCCACAAAGATCCACTTGCGGGTACTCCTACGAGCCGACCCGACTTTAGTCATCACATGTGTCATGTATAAAGTATATAAGTATATACCCGTGATTCACCTCCCGAAGTGATCACGGCTCAGTAGTATAGCATGGCAGACGGAACAAGAGTGTAGGGCCACTGATGAAACACTAGCATCCTATACTAAGCAGTAGGATAGCAGGTAAGGGTAACAATTTGTAGAAACAATGACAGGCTATGCATCAGGATAGGATTATCGGAAAGCAGTAACATGCTACACTACTCTAATGCAAGCAGTATAGAGAAGAGTAGGCGATATCTGGTGATCAAGGGGGGGGCTTGCCTGGTTGCTCTGCCAAGGAGGGGTCGTCAACTCCGTAGTCGAACTGGACAGCAGCAGTGTCGGTCTCGTAGTCTACCGGAGAGAAGAGGGGGAAGAAACAGTAAATACAATGCAAACATAAGCATGACGATGCGTGACATGACAATGAGCGGTGCTAGGGGTGTCCTAACGCGACAGCAGGTGGTATCGGTGAAGGGGGGGGGCATCCGGGAGGTATTCCCGATGTTTCGCGTTTTCGGACAGACGGACCGGAGGGGGAAAGTTGCTAGTTCGATAGGTTAGGGAGGTGTGGTGGACGAACGGACTGCGTATTCGGATTCGTCTCGTCGTTCTGAGCAACTTTCATATAGAAAACATTTTCATCCGAGTTACGGTTTAAAAGATATGAATTTTCAAAGATTATTTGAATTGCTGGAATTTTTTAATTAACAGAAAAGGGATATGACGTCAGCATGACGTATGAGTGACGTCAGCGGTCAACAGTCCAGTTGACTGGTCAAAACTGACACGGGGGACCCACCTGTCATAGACAGTGGGTTAAACAGAAGATTAAACTAATTAATTTTTAGTTAATTAACTACTGGGCCCACCTGTCAGTGAGTGATTAAGTTAATTAATTATTTTTGTTTATAAAACATTTTTCTTTTTCTCTTATTTCTGCGGCGGGGCCCGCATGTCAGTGACTGGGCCTGCCCAGTCAGCAGTTGACTGGGTCAACCCAGTCAAGTGGGGCCCGTGGGGGCCACTGGCAGGGGCACTGGGGTGGCCCCAGGCCTGCCACGTCGGCGGCCGGCGCCGGAGCAACGCCGGCGACCAAAACACACGGCGGCGCGCGCGGGAGGGGCGCGGGTTTCACCCACAGTGGGTTTGCGGGGGCGGGGCTGGGCGCGTTCGAGGCGGCTCGACGTCGCGCGTCCAACGGCGGTGGTCGGAGGGGCTGGAACGGCCGGGGACGACCGCTACGAGCTCGCCGGCGGCGAGGTGCTACGGGTGCCCGACGGAAGCTGCGTTAGAGCGCGCGAACGGCCGAACTAACTACCTAGGTGGGCGCGGCACGGTGCGGTCGGGCTAGCGGGCCTACGACCGTGACCATTTTGGTCACCGGAGACACGCCGGCGGCGAGCTCCGCGGCGTGGCGTTCGGGCGCGCGTGGGGGAGCAGCTACGGAGCGCGAGCGAGCTAACGGAGAGGGGGAGGAAAGGAGAGTCTCACTGCGAGGCTGTAGGGAGTGGGCAGTGAGCTCGGGAGGGGCGCGGGGTAGCCGAATCGGCGACGAACGACGGCGGCCGAAGGTTGAAGACGAGCTCGGGAGGCCGGTGCAGAGGTGCTCGACTCGTTCCTGAGGGCGTAGTCGACGTAGTCGACGGCGGGAAGTCGTTCGGGCACGTCGTCGGGCGATCGGGGCACGGTGGCCGCGAGTTCGACGGTGAACGGCGGCGAGCACGTGCGGGCAGAGGGATCGAAGGGGAGAGAGAGGTGGATCTTGGCGGGGGAGAGGCGCAGAGCCGAGGGAGCGAGCGGGGTGAGTGGGAGAGAGGCCCGAGGGGGCGGGGGCCGCTGGCGCCCTTATCCTCTCCGGCGTCGGTGCCGGCGAGGTGGTCGGGCGGGAGCGCGCGCCCCTGTTCCGACCAGGTCGGGGGAACAGGGAAGGGGACGCGGGGGGGGGGGGGAGAGTGGGGCTGGGGCGACTGGGCCGGGGGGTTCGGGGGTGGCGCCCAGTTTGGGCCGGGGTGCAGTGGGGAACGGGCCTTCTCCATTTTTTCTTTTTCTGTTCTGTTTTGTTTCTGTTTTCCTTTTATTTGTTTATTTCCTTTTCTGTTTTATTTCATTTAAAGTATTTAGGCAGTTTATAAAAAGGAGTTTTCTCCACCATAATTGCCAGTGTATTATTTAGCACCCACAGAACATTTTTGTTTGAGTTTTTGAAAACTTTTATTTTTCACTTTAATTATATTTGAAGTTTGAACTAGGAGTTAGAAAATGAAGGTGATTCAAATGTGATCAAGCCCTATTTAGCAACATGATTAGCTTAATCACAGGGAGTTACTGTAGCATGATTCCCAGGGTGTTACAGATATAGAACTGAGTGAGGTGTTAGTCATGCTATTTTTTAGTACTCAAATCAATACTGACATATTAACATAGATAATCGCTATACTGAATTTTATACCGAAATTACTGATATAAAACTGAGTCAGGTCATCCTAGTGCTATTTTTAGTATTGAAATCAGTATTGAAAAATTAACGTGAAGAATCACAATACTGAATTCTAGTACCAAAATTGGTGATATACAAGTGAGTCGGGTGATCTCGTTTTGTATTTCAGTACTGAAATCAGTATTGAAATATTAAGGTGGATAATCGCAATACTGAATTTCAGTACCGAAATGAGTGATATAGAACGTAGTCGGGACATCTTGGTGATTTAGTTCAGTATTGAAATCAGTACTGGAATACTAACGTGGATAATCAGAACACTGAATTTTAGTACCGAAATTAGTGATATACAATCGAGTCGGGTCATCGTGGTGCAGTTTTTAATATTAAATATTAACGTGGATAATCACAATACTAAGTTTTACTACTGAAATTAGTGATATAGAACCGAGTCAGGTGTTAGTAAAGCTATTTTTGAGTACTCAAATTAATACTGAAATACTAACATGGATAATCGCAATAGTAAAATTTATACCGAAATTATTTATATAGAAGTGAGTCGGGTGATCGTCGTTTTGTTTTCTAGTACTTGAAATCAGTATTAAAGTATTAAAGTGGATAATCGCAATACTGAATTTTAGTACCGAAATGAGTGATGTAAAATATAGTCGGGTCATCTTGGTGCTATATATTAGTACTGAAATCAATATTGAAATATTAAGGTGGATAATCAACAATACTGATTTTAGTACCGAAATTAGAAATTTACAACTCAGTCGGGTCATCGTGGTGCTGTTTTTTGAGTATTGAAATATTAACGTGGTTAGTCTCAATGCTATATTTTTAGTACCGAAATTAGTGATATAGAATTGAGTCATGCGTTCATCCAGCTTTTTTACTGTACTGAAATCAATACTGCAATATTTACATGGATAATCACAGTACCAAATATTAGTAACAAATTTGTGATATACAGCTAAGTGTCGTGATCATCGCTTTGTTTTTTATGTCTTGAAATCAGTATTGAAATATTAGTGGATAATCGCAATACTGAATTTTAATACCAAAATTAGTGATATACAACTGAGTGTGATGATCGTCATTTTATATTTCAGTATTGAAATCAACATTGATATATTAATGTGGATAATCACAATACTAAATTTTAGTACTGAAATAAGTGATACACGACCGAGTCGGGTCATCGTGGTGCTGTATTTCAATATTGAAGTCAGTAAGGCAATGTTAACATGTATAATCATAATACTGAGTTTTAATACCAAAATCAGTGATATAGAACTGAGTGAAGTGTCGTGATCATCGTCTTGTTTTTAAGTCTTGAAATCAGTATTGAAATATTAGTGGATAATCGCAATACTGAATTTTAATACCAAAATTAGTGATATACAACTGAGTGTGATGATCGTCATTTTATATCAGTATTCAAACCAATATTGATATATTAATGTGGATAATCACAATACTAAATTTTAGTACTGAAATTAGTGATACACGACTGAGTCGGGTCAGCGTGGTGCTGTATTTAATTATTGAAGTCAGTACGGAAATGTTAACATGTATAATCATAATACTGAGTTTTAATACGAAAATCAGTGATATAGAACTGAGTGAGCTGTTAGTCATGCTATTTTTTAGTACACAAATCAATACTGACATATTAACATAGATAATCGCTATACTGAATTTTATACCAAAATTACTGATGTAAAACCGAGTCAGGTCATCCTAGTGCTATTTTTAGTATTGAAATCAGTATTGAAAAATTAACGTTAAGAATCACAATACTGAATTCTAGTACCAAAATTAGTGATATACAAGTGAGTCGGGTGATCTCGTTTTGTATTTCAGTACTGAAATCAGTATTGAAATATTAAGGTGGATAATCGCAATACTGAATTTCAGTACCGAAATGAGTGATATAGAACGTAGTCGGGACATCTTGGTGATTTAGTTCAGTATTGAAATCAGTACTGGAATACTAACGTGGATAATCAGAACACTGAATTTTAGTACCGAAATTAGTGATATACAATCGAGTCGGGTCATCGTGGTGCGGTTTTTAATATTAAATATTAACGTGGATAATCACAATACTAAGTTTTACTACTGAAATTAGTGATATAGAACCGAGTCAGGTGTTAGTAAAGCTATTTTTGAGTACTCAAATTAATACTGAAATACTAACATGGATAATCGCAATAGTAAAATTTATACCGAAATTATTTATATAGAAGTGAGTCGGGTGATCGTCGTTTTGTTTTCTAGTACTGAAATCAGTATTAAAGTATTAAAGTGGATAATCGCAATACTGAATTTTAGTACCGAAATGAGTGATGTAAAATATAGTCGGGTCATCTTGGTGCTATATATTAGTACTGAAATCAATATTGAAATATTAAGGTGGATAATCACAATACTGAATTTTAGTACCGAAATTAGAAATTTACAACTCAGTCGGGTCATCGTGGTGCTGTTTTTTGAGTATTGAAATATTAACGTGGTTAGTCTCAATGCTATATTTTAGTACCGAAATTAGTGATATAGAATTGAGTCATGCGTTCATCCAGCTTTTTTACTGTACTGAAATCAATACTGCAATATTTACATGGATAATCACAGTACCAAATATTAGTAACAAATTTGTGATATACAGCTAAGTGTCGTGATCATCGCTTTGTTTTTTATGTCTTGAAATCAGTATTGAAATATTAGTGGATAATCGCAATACTGAATTTTAATACCAAAATTAGTGATATACAACTGAGTGTGATGATCGTCATTTTATATTTCAGTATTGAAATCAACATTGATATATTAATGTGGATAATCACAATACTAAATTTTAGTACTGAAATAAGTGATACACGACCGAGTCGGGTCATCGTGGTGCTGTATTTCAATATTGAAGTCAGTAAGGCAATGTTAACATGTATAATCATAATACTGAGTTTTAATACCAAAATCAGTGATATAGAACTGAGTGAAGTGTCGTGATCATCGTCTTGTTTTTAAGTCTTGAAATCAGTATTGAAATATTAGTGGATAATCGCAATACTGAATTTTAATACCAAAATTAGTGATATACAACTGAGTGTGATGATCGTCATTTTATATCAGTATTCAAACCAATATTGATATATTAATGTGGATAATCACAATACTAAATTTTAGTACTGAAATTAGTGATACACGACTGAGTCGGGTCAGCGTGGTGCTGTATTTAATTATTGAAGTCAGTACGGAAATGTTAACATGTATAATCATAATACTGAGTTTTAATACGAAAATCAGTGATATAGAACTGAGTGAGCTGTTAGTCATGCTATTTTTTAGTACACAAATCAATACTGACATATTAACATAGATAATCGCTATACTGAATTTTATACCAAAATTACTGATGTAAAACCGAGTCAGGTCATCCTAGTGCTATTTTTAGTATTGAAATCAGTATTGAAAAATTAACGTTAAGAATCACAATACTGAATTCTAGTACCAAAATTAGTGATATACAAGTGAGTCGGGTGATCTCGTTTTGTATTTCAGTACTGAAATCAGTATTGAAATATTAAGGTGGATAATCGCAATACTGAATTTCAGTACCGAAATGAGTGATATAGAACATAGTCGGGTCATCTTGGTGATCTAGTTAAGTATTGAAATCAGTACTGAAATATTAACGTGGATAATCAGAACACTGAATTTTAGTACCCAAATTAGTGATATACAATCGAGTCGGGTCATCGTGGTGCGGTTTTCAATATTAAATATTAACGTGGATAATCACAATAATAAGTTTTAGTACTGAAATTAGTGATATAGAACCGAGTCAGGTGTTAGTAAAGCTATTTTTGAGTACTCAAATTAATACTGAAATACTAACATGGATAATCGCAATAGTACAATTTATACCAAAATTAGTTATATAGAAGTGAGTCGGGTGATCGTCGTTTTGTTTTCCAGTACTGAAATCAGTATTAAAGTATTAAAGTGGATAATCGCAATACTGAATTTTAGTACCGAAATGAGTGATGTAAAACATAGTCGGGTCATCTTGGTGCTATATATCAGTACTGAAATCAATATTGAAATATTAAGGTGGATAATCACAATACTGAATTTTAGTACCGAAATTAGAAATTTACAACTCAGTCGGGTCATCGTGGTGATGTCTTTTGAGTATCGAAATATTAACGTGGTTAGTCTCAATGCTATATTTTAGTACCGAAATTAGTGATATAGAATTGAGTCATGCGTTCATCCAACTGTTTTTCAGTACTGAAATAAACACTGCAATATTTACATGGATAATCACAGTACCAAATATTAGTAACAAATTTGTGATATACAGCTAAGTCTCGTGATCATCACTTTGTTTTTAAGTCTTGAAATCAGTATTGAAATATTAGTGGATAATCGCAATACTGAATTTTAATACCAAAATTAGTGATATACAACTGAGTGTGATGATCGTCATTTTATATTTCATTACTGAAATCAATATTGATATATTAATGTGGATAATCACAATACCAAATTTTAGTACTGAAATAAGTGATACACGACCGAGTCGGGTCATCGTGGTGTTGTATTTCAGTATAGAAGTCAGTACGTAAATGTTAACATGTATACTCATAATACTGAGTTTTAATACCAAAATCCGTGATATAGAACTGAGTGAAGTCTCGTGACCATCGTTTTGTTTTTAAGTCTTGAAATCAGTATTGAAATATTAGTGGATAATCGCAATACTAAATTTTAATACCAAAATTAGTGATATACAACTGAGTGTGATGATCGTCATTTTATATCAGTATTCAAACCACTATTGATATATTAATGTGGATAATCACAATACTAAATTTTAGTACTGAAATTAGTGATACACGACCGAGTCGGGTCAGCGTGGTGCTGTATTTCTTTATTGAAGTCAGTACGGAAATGTTAACATGTATAATCATAATACTGAGTTTTAATACGAAGATCAGTGATATAGAACTGAGTGAGGTGTTAGTCATGCTATTTTTTAGTACTCAAATCAATACTGACATATTAACATAGATAATCGCTATACTGAATTTCATACCGAAATTACTGATATAAAACTGAGTCAGGTCATCCTAGTGCTATTTTTAGTATTGAAATCAGTATTGAAAAATTAACGTGAAGAATCACAATACTGAATTCTAGTACCAAATTTAGTGATATACAAGTGAGTCGGGTGATCTCGTTTTGTATTTCAGTACTGAAATCAGTATTGAAATATTAAGGTGGATAATCGCAATACTGAATTTCAGTACCGAAATGAGTGATATAGAACATAGTCGGGTCATCTTGGTGATCTAGTTAAGTATTGAAATCAGTACTGAAATATTAACGTGGATAATCAGAACACTGAATTTTAGTACCGAAATTAGTGATATACAATCGAGTCGGGTCATCGTGGTGCGCTTTCAATATTAAATATTAACGTGGATAATCACAATACCAAGTTTTAGTACTGAAAGTAGTGATATAGAACCGAGTCAGGTGTTAGTAAAGCTATTTTTGAGTACTCAAAATAATACTGAAATACTAACATGGATAATCGCAATAGTAAAATTTATACCGAAATTAGTTATATAGAAGTGAGTCGCGTGATCGTCGTTTTGTTTTCCAGTACTGAAATCAGTATTAAAGTGGATAATCGCAATACTGAATTTTAGTACCGAAATGAGTGATGTAAAACATAGTCGGGTCATCTTGGTGCTAGATATCAGTACTGAAATCAATATTGAAATATTTAGGTGGATAATCACAATACTGAATTTTAGTATCGAAATTAGAAATTTACAACTCAGTCGGGTCATCGTGGTGCTGTTTTTTGAGTATTGACATATTAATGTGGTTAGTCTCAATGCTATATTTTAGTACCGAAATTAGTGATATACAATTGAGTCATGCGTTCATCCAGCTGTTTTTAGTACTGAAATCAACACTGCAATATTTACATGGATAATCACAGTACCAAATATTAGTAACAAATTTGTCATATACAGCTAAGTCTTGTGATCATCGCTTTGTTTTTAAGTCTTGAAATCAGTATTGAAATATTAGTGGATAATCGCAATACTGAATTTTAATACCAAAATTAGTGATATAGAACTGAGTGTGATGATCGTCATTTTATATTTCAGTATTGAAATCAATATTGATATATTAATGTGGATAATCACAACACTAAATTTTAGTACTGAAATTAGTGACACACGACCGAGTCGGTTCAGCGTGGTGCTGTATTTCATTATTGAAGTCAGTACGGAAATGTTAACATGTATAATCATAATACTGAGTTTTAATACGAAAATCAGTGATATAGAACTGAGTGAGGTGTTAGTCATGCTATTTTTTAGTACTCAAATCAATACTGACATATTAACATAGATAATCGCTATACTGAATTTTATACCGAAATTATTGATATAAAACTGAGTAAGGTCATCCTAGTGCTATTTTTAGTATTGAAATCAGTATTGAAAAATTAACGTGAAGAATCACAATACTGAATTCTAGTACCAAATTTAGTGATATACAAGTGAGTCGGGTGATCTCGTTTTGTATTTCAGTACTGAAATCAGTATTGAAATATTAAGGTGGATAATCGCAATACTGAATTTCAGTACCGAAATGTGTGATATAGAACATAGTCGGGTCATCTTGGTGATCTAGTTCAGTATTGAAATCAGTACTGAAATACTAATGTGGATAATCAGAACATAGTCGGGTCATCGTGGTGCGGTTTTCAATATTAAATATTAACGTGGATAATGACAATACTAAGTTTTAGTTCTGAAATTAGTGATATAGAACCGAGTCAGGTGTTAGTAAGTTATTTTTGAGTACTCAAATTAATACTGAAATACTAACATGGATAATTGCAATAGTAAAATTTATACCGAAATTAGTTATATAGAAGGGAGTCGGGTGATCGTCGTTTTGTTTTTCAGTACTGAAATCAGTATTAAAGTATTAAAGTGGATAATTGCAATACTGAATTTTAGTACCGAAATGAGTGATGTAAAACATAGTCGGGTCATCTTGGTGCTATATATCAGTACTGAAATCAATATTGAAATATTAAGGTGGATAATCACAATACTGAATTTTAGTACCGAAATTATAAATTTACAACTCAGTCGGTCATCGTGGTGCTGTTTTTTGAGTATTGAAATATTAACGTGGTTAGTCTCAATGCTATATTTTAGTACTGAAATTAGTGATATAGAATTGAGTCATGCGATCATCCAGCTGTTTTTCAGTACTGAAATCAATACTGCAATATTTACAAGGATAATCGCAGTACCAAATATTAGTAACAAATTTGTGATATACAGCTAAGTCTCGTGATCATCGCTTTGTTTTTAAGTCTGGAATCAGTATTGAAATATTAGTGGATAATCGCAATACTAAATTTTAATACCAAAATTACTGATATACAACTGAGTGTGAAGATCGTCATTTTATATTTCAATATTGAAATCAATATTGATATATTAATGTGGATAATCACAATACCAAATTTTAGTACTGAAATAAGTGATAGACGACCGAGTCGGGTCATCGTGGTGCTGTATTTCAGTATTGAAGCCAGTACGGAAATGTTAACATGTATAATCACAATACTGAGTTTTAATACCAAAATCAGTGATATAGAACTGAGTGAAGTCTCGTGACCATCGTTTTGTTTTTAAGTCTTCAAATCAGTATTGAAATATTAGTGGATAATCGCAATACTGAATTTTAATTCCAAAATTAGTGATATACAACTGAGTGTGATGATCGTCATTTTATATCAATATTCAAACCAATATTGATATATTAATGTGGATAATCACAATACTAAATTTTAGTACTGAAATTAGTGATACACGACCGAGTCGGGTCAGCGTGGTGCTGTATTTCATTATTGAAGTCAGTACGGAAATGTTAACATGTATAATCATAATACTGTGTTTTAATACGAAAATCAATGATATAGAACTGAGTGAGGTGTTAGTCATGCTATTTTTTAGTACTCAAATCAATACTGACATATTAACATAGATAATCGCTATACTGAATTTTATACCGAAATTACTGATATAAAACTGAGTAAGGTCATCCTAGTGCTATTTTCAGTAATTAAATCGGTATTGAAAAATTAACGTGAAGAATCACAATACTGAATTCTAGTACCAAAATTAGTGATATACAAGTGAGTCGGGTGATCTCGTTTTGTATTTCAGTACTGAAATCAGTATTGAAATATTAAGGTGGATAATCGCAATACTGAATTTCAGTACCGAAATGAGTGATATAGAACATAGTCGGGTCATCTTGGTGATCTAGTTCAGTATTGAAATGAGTACTGCAATATTAACGTGGTTAGTCTCAATGCTATATTTTAGTAACGAAATTAGTGATATAGAATTGAGTCATGCGTTCATCCAACTGTTTTTCATTACTGAAATCAATACTGCAATATTTACATGGATAATCGCAGTACCAAATATTAGTAACAAATTTGTGATAAACAGCTAAGTCTCGTGATCATTGCTTTGTTTTTATGTCTTGAAATCAGTATTGAAATATTAGTGGATAATCGCAATACTGAATTTTAATACCAAAATTAGTGATATACAACTGAGTGTGATGATCGTCATTTTATATTTCAGTATCAAAATCAATATTGATATATTAATGTGGATAATCACAATACTAAATTTTAGTACTGAAATAAGTGATACACGACCGAGTCGGGTCATCGTGGTGCTGTATTTCAGTATTGAAGTCAGTACGGAAATGTTAACATGTATAATCATAATACTAAGTTTCAATACCAAAATCAGTGATATAGAACTGAGTGAAGTCTTGTAATTATCGTTTTTTTAGTCTTGAAATCACTATTGAAATATTAGTGGATAATCGCAATACTGAATTTTAATACCAAAATTAGTGATATACAACTGAGTGTGATGATCGTCAATTTATATTTCAGTATTGAAATCAATATTGATATATTAATGTGGATAATCACAATACCAAATTTTAGTACTGAAATAAGTGATAGACGACCGAGTCGGGTCATCGTGGTGCTGTATTTCAGTATTGAAGTCAGTACGGAAATGTTAACATGTATAATCATAATACTGAGTTTTAATACCAAAATCAATGATATAGAACTGAGTGAAGTCTCGTGACCATCGTTTTGTTTTTAAGTCTTCAAATTAGTATTGAAATATTAGTGGATAATCGCAATACTGAATTTTAATGCCAAAATTAGTGATATACAACTGAGTGTGATGATCGTCATTTTATATCAGTATTCAAACCAATATTGATATCTTAATATGGATAATCACAATACTAAATTTTAGTACTGAAATTAGTGATACACGACCGAGTCGGGTCATCGTGGTGCTGTATTTCAGTATTGAAGTCAGTACGGAAATGTTAACATGTATAATCATAATACTGAGTTTTAATACCAAAATCAACGATATAGAACTCAGTGAGGTGTTAGTCATGCTACTTTTTAGTACCTAAACCAATACTGACATATTAACATAGATAATCGCAATACTGAATTTTATACCGACATTACTGATATAAAACTGAGTCAGGTCATCCAAGTGCTATTTTTAGTATTGAAATCAGTATTGAAAAATTAACGTGAAGAATCACAATACTGAATTCTAGTACCAAAATTAGTGATATACAAGTGAGTCGGGTGATCTCGTTTTGTATTTCATTACTGAAATTAGTATTGAAATATTAAGGTGGATAATCGCAATACTGAATTTCAGTACCGAAATGAGTGATATAGAACATAGTCGGGTCATCTTGGTGATCTAGTTAAGTATTGAAATCAGTACTGAAATATTAATGTGGATAATCAGAACACTGAATTTTAGTACCGAAATTAGTGATATACAATCGAGTCGGGTCATCGTGGTGCGGTTTTCAATATTAAATATTAACGTGGATAATCACAATACTAAGTTTTAGTACTGAAATTAGTGATATAGAACCGAGTCAGGTGTTAGTCAAGCTATTTTTGAGTACTCAAATTAATACTGAAATACTAACATGGATAATCGCAATAGTAAAATTTATACCGGAATTAGTGATATAGAAGTGAGTCGGGTGATCGTCGTTTTGTTTTTCAGTACTGAAATCAGTATTAAAGTATTAAAGAGGATAATCGCAATAATAAATTTTAGAACTGAAATGAGTGATGTAAAACATAGTCGGGTCATCTGGGTGCTGTATATCAGTACTGAAATCAATATTGAAATATTAAGGTGGATAATCACAATACTGAATTTTAGTACCGAAATTAGAAATTTACAACTCAGTCGGGTCATCGTGGTGCTGTTTTTTGAGTATTGAAATATTAACGTGGTTAGTCTCAATGCTATATTTTAGTACCGAAATTAGAGATATAGAATTGAGTCATGCGTTCATCCAGCTGTTTTTCATTACTGAAATCAATACTGCAATATTTACATGGATAATCGCAGTACCAAATATTAGTAACAAATTTGTGATAAACAGCTAAGTCTCGTGATCATCGCTTTGTTTTTATGTCTTGAAATCAGTATTGAAATATTAGTGGATAATCGCAATACGGAATTTTAATACCAAAATTAGTGATATACAACTGAGTGTGATGATCATTATTTTATATTTCAGTATCAAAATCAATATTGATATATTAATGTGGATAATCACAATACTAAATTTTAGTACTGAAATAAGTGATACACAACCGAGTCGGGTCATCGTGGTGCTGTATTTCAGTATTGAAGTCAGTACGGAAATGTTAACATGTATAATCATAATACTAAGTTTTAATACCAAAATCAGTGATATAGAACTGAGTGAAGTCTCGTGATCATCGTTTTGTTTTTAAGTCTTGAAATCAGTATTGACATATTAGTGGATAATCGCAATACTGAATTTTAATACCAAAATTATTGATATACAACTGAGTGTGATGATCGTCAATTTATATTTCAGTATTGAAATCAATATTGATATATTAATGTGGATAATCACAATACTAAATTTTAGTACTGAAATTAATGATACACGACCGAGTCGGGTCATCGTGGTGCTGTATTTCAGTACTGAAGTCAGTACGGAAATGTTAACATGTATAATCATAATATTGAGTTTTAATACCAAAATCAATGAAATAGAACTGAGTGAGGTGTTAGTCATGCTACTTTTTAGTACCTAAATCAATACTGACATATTAACATATATAATCGCAATACTGAATTTTATACCGAAATTACTGATATAAAACTGAGTCAAGTCATCCTAGTGCTATTTTTAGTATTGAAATCAGTATTGAAAAATTAACGTGAAGAATCACAATACTGAATTCTATTACCAAAATTAGTGATATACAAGTGAGTCGGGTGATCTCGTTTTGTATTTCATTACTGAAATCAGTACTGAAATATGAAGGTGGATAATCACAATACTGAATTTCAGTACCGAAATGAGTGATATAGAACATAGTCGGGTAATCTTTGTGATCTAGTTCAGTATTGAAATCAGTACTGAAATATTAATGTGGATAATCAGAACACTGAATTTTAGTATCGAAATTAGTGATATACAATCGAGTCGGGTCATCGTGGTGCGGTTTTCAATATTAAATAATCGCAATACTAAGTTTTAGTACTGAAATTAGTGATATAGAACCGAGTCAGGTGTTAGTTAAGCTATTTTTGAGTACTCAAATTAATACTGAAATACTAACATGGATAATCGCAATAGTAAAATTTATACCGAAATTAGTTATATAGAAGTGAGTCGGGTGATCGTCGTTTTGTTTTTCATTACTGAAATCAGTATTAAAGTATTAAATTGGATAATCGCAATACTAAATTTTAGAACCGAAATGAGTGATCTAAAACATAGTCGGGTCATCTGGGTGCTATATATCAGTACTGAAATCAATATTGAAATATTAAGGTGGATAATCACAATACTGAATTTTAGTACCGAAATTATAAATTTACAACTCAGTCGGGTCATCGTGGTGCTGTTTTTTGAGTATTGAAATATTAACGTGGTTAGTCTCAATGCTATATTTTAGTACCGAAATTAGAGATATAGAATTGAGTCATGCGTTCATCCAGCTGTTTTTCATTACTGAAATCAATACTGCAATATTTACATGGACAGCTAAATTTGTGATAGACAGCTAAGTCTCGTGATCATCGCTTTGTTTTTATGTCTTGAAATCAGTATTGATATATTAGTGGATAATCGCAATACTGAATTTTAATACCAAAATTAGTGATATACAACTGAGTGTGATGATCGTCATTTTATATTTCAGTATTGAAACCAATATTGATATATTAATGTGGATAATCACAATACTAAATTTTAGTACTGAAATAAGTGATACACGACCGAGTCGGGTCATCGTGGTGCTGTATTTCAGTATTGTAGTCAGTACGGAAATGTTAACATGTATAATCATAATACTAAGTTTTAATACCAAAATCAGTGATATAGAACTGAGTGAAGTCTCGTGATCATCGCTTTGTTTTTAAGTCTTGAAATCAGTATTGAAATATTAGTGGATGATCGCAATACTGAATTTTAATACCAAAATTAGTGATATACAACTGAGTGTGATGATCGTCATTTTATATCAGTATTCAAACCAATATTAATATATTAATGTGGATAATCACAATACTAAATTTTAGTACTGAAATTAGTGATACACGACCGAGTCGGGTCAGCGTGGTGCTGTATTTCAGTATTGAAGTCAGTACGGAAATGTTAACATCTATAATCATAATACTGAGTTTTAATACGAAAATCAGTGATATAGAACTGAGTGAGGTGTTAGTCATGCTATTTTTTAGTACTCAAATCAATACTGACATATTAACATAGATAATCGCTATACTGAATTTTATACCGAAATTACTGATATAAAACTGAGTCAGGTCATCCTAGTGCTATTTTTAGTATTGAAATCAGTATTGAAAAATTAACGTGAAGAATCACAATACTGAATTCTAGTACCAAAATTAGTGATATACAAGTGAGTCGGGTGATCTCGTTTTGTATTACAGTACTGAAATCAGTATTGAAATATTAAGGTGCATAATCGCTATACTGAATTTCAGTACCGAAATGAGTGATATAGAACATAGTCGGGTCATCTTGGTGATCTAGTTCAGTATTGAAATCAGTACTGAAATATTAACAAGGATAATCAGAACACAGAATTTTAGTACCGAAATTAGTGATATACAATCGAGTCTGGTCATTGTGGTGCCGTTTTCAATATTAAATATTAGCGTGGATAATTACAATACTAAGTTTTAGTACTGAAATTAGTGATATAGAACCGAGTCAGGTGTTAGTCAAGCTATTTTTGAGTACTCAAATTAATACTGAAATACTAACATGGATAATCGCAATAGTAAAATTTATACCGGAATTAGTGATATAGAAGTGAGTCGGGTGATCGTCGTTTTGTTTTTCAGTACTGAAATCAGTATTAAAGTGGATAATCGCAATACTAAATTTTAAAACCGAAATGAGTGATGTAAAACATAGTCGGGTCATCTTGGTGCTATATATCAGTACTAAAATCAATATTGAAATATTAAGGTGGATAATCACAATACTGAATTTTTGTACCGAAATTAGAAATTTACAACTCAGTCGGGTCATCTGTAACGCCCGGGTAATCAAGCTACAGTAATTCCCCGCTAATCATGCCACGTCACCTCAGTTACTGTTGTTAACCGTGCGATGATCCAAAACCGTTTCATAATTTAAATTCAATTAGTGTCAACAATAAAAGTTTTTCAAATATTAAAACTAAAATGTTCGGAGTGAACCAAATATTGCATAGATAAAAATGGTGTAGAAACGTAGATTTAATAAAATGTTTAAGTGTTCAAAATAATTAAAATAGAGGTTCAAATGTTAAAATAAATGCCTTTTGGATTTTATAAAATATTAAGCTATTTTAAATTTGGGTTCAGGATTAATGTGGCAATAGTATACTTAAAAGTATTTATTTAAGTGCTAGTGATAATTTTTATAAAACTAAAATAAAAGAAAACTAAAAGTAAAACAGTAAAAGAAATTAATAAAAAGAAAAAAACAAAACAAAACACTGGGCCGACCGTGGCCCAGCTGGCCCGCCCACCAGGCCGGCCCAACCTAGGGCCTACATAACCCCCCCCCCCCACTCCCACCAAACCCTAACCCGTAACCCCCACTCCCCCCACGATTCCCCTTTCCCCCTCGTCTCCTCCCTTGGCGCCCCCGATCCAGATCGGGCATGGCCCCACCGCCCACCGCCGACCTCCATCGCCGAACCCCGACGCCGCCCAGTTCTGCTCCACCGTCGTCCTCGCCCGCCTCCTCAACCCTCCCCGCCGGACCGCCCCGAGCCCGAAGCCGCTCCGGCCCCCAAACTCGACGTCGCGTCGCCATCACTGTCGCCTGGAGGAACACCTCGCCGGAGTCCCGCGCTGCCTCGACTCCGTCGCCGCACGTCGTCCACGTCCTCCCCCTCGACGGATTTCCCCGCGCCTCGTCGGCGAACCCCTGCATCGGGGGTATGGAACCCCATCTCCCCCTGTTTCCTCTGTCCGCGTCGCGCACCGCCGGCCCAGCCCCGCGCATGCTTGCTCTGTCACGCGCGCCTCGGCTTGCCTTGGCCACGCGCCCCACGCACCAGGCCGCGCCTTCCCTGCATCTACTGCTGCTACCGCCGTTCGTTCCGCCCAGTAGCCGCTCGCTGCCCCGCTCCGCATCGCCACTACACGCCCCGCCGCGCGGCCTCACGCATGCGCCCGCCACCCGCTGCGCGCGCCTGCGCCCCGGGCCACTCCACGCTCGCCTCGGCCCCCGTCCCTCTCCCCGCGATGCCTCTTCCTCCCTCCCGTGGCACCGCCCTCCGCCGCCTCCCTTGGCCGACGTCGTGGGCGCCGGCGGCCTCGCCACGCCCGTGGCTGGCGCCCCCCCTGCCTGTCGATTTGGGCGCTCGCCCAGTCGAGCGTCGACGCCCGACGCCCGGCTCCGCCCAGCGCCCGTTGCCCATTCGCACGTGCCCATTTGGCCCTATGGGCCACTGCCCAGTGGGGCCCCCCGCCCCACACCCCTCTGTTTAAAAAAAGAATTAAAGAATTAAAAATAAATAGAAATATTAATTCATTAATTAATTAACTAAATTAATTAACTTAATTAATTGAGTTTAATTAACCTAATCAATTAACTAAACTAAATAAACCTGCTTAGTTAGTCTTAGGCGATGACAGCGGGACCCACATGTCAGTTTGACTAGGTCAACTGACCAGTTGACTGTTGACATCACCCTGACATCATGCTGACGTCATAATTGCATTTTCCGATTAAATTAATAATAATAATTTATAAATGGATTTAAATCTTTAAAAATGAATATAAAATAATCCGTAACTCGGATGGGAAAACTTTGTACATGAAAGTTGCTCAGAACGACGAGACGAATCCGGATACGTAGCCCGTTCCTCCGCCACACATCCCTAGCATAGCAAACGTGCAACATTTCGCTTCTGGTTCATCTGTCCGAAAACACGAAACCCCGGGGATAATTTCCCGGATGTTTCCCCTTTCGCCGATATCATCTATCCCTACGTTAGGTCACCCCTAACACAACGTATCGCCGCGTCTTACTTTGTGTTACATTTGATTGCTCTGTTATTTATTGTGTTCCCCCTCCGTTACTTCTTTTCGGTAGACTTCGAGACCGCTGCCGATGTTCGTGTGTTCGACTACATCGCAGACGACCCCTCCTACTTGGCAGAGCAACCAGGCAAGCCCCCCCCCCCCTTGATCACCAGATATCGCCTATTCTTCTCTATACTTCTTGCATTAGAGTAGTGTAGCATGTTACTGCTTTCCGTTAATCCTATCCTGATGCATAGCCTGACATTGTTGCTACAGTTGTTACCCTTACCTGCTATCCTACTGCTTAGTATAGGATGCTAGTGTTCCATCAGTGGCCCTACACTCTTGTCCGTCTGCCATGCTATACTACTGGGCCGTGATCACTTCGGGAGGTGATCACGGGTATATACTATATACATTATATACATGACACATGTGGTGACTAAAGTCGGGTCGGCTCGAGGAGTACCTGCAAGTGATTCTGATGAGGGGGCTGAAAGGACAGGTGGCTCCACCCCGGTAGAGGTGGGCCTGGGTTCCTGACGGCCCCCGACTGTTACTTTGTGGCGGAGCGACAGGGCAGGTTGAGACCACCTAGGAGAGAGGTGGGCCTGGCCCTGGTCGGCGTTCGCGGATACTTAACACGTTTAACGAGATCTTGGTATTTGATCTGAGTCTGGCCATTTGGTCTATAAGAACTAACCATCTACGCGGGAGTAGTTATGGGTATCCCGGCGTCGTGGTATCAGCCGAAGCCTTCGTGACGTCAGCGACTGAGTGGCGCGCGCCGTGTTGGACCGCTTTGACGTAACCGTCGTGATCGTGTGGGTTGCTAGGTCTGCTCGCGGCCGCGTTCGCAACGTGCAGGTGTGCATAGGCCGATGGGCCCAGACCCCTGCGCGCATAGGGTTAGACCGGCGTGCTGACCTCTCTGTTGTGCTTAGGTGGGGCTGTGACGTGTTGATCTTACGAGGCCGGGCATGACCCAGAAAAGTGTGTCCTGCCAAATGGGATCGAGCGTGTTGGGTTATGTGGTGCACCCCTGCAGGGAAGTTTATCTATTCGAATAGCCGTGTCCCTCGGTAAAAGGACGACCCGGAGTTGTACCTTGACCTTATGACAACTAGAACTGGATACTTAATAAAACACACCCTTCCAAGTGCCATATATAACCCGGTGGTCGCTCTCTAACAGGGTGACGAGGAGTGGATCGCCCGGTAGGATTATGCTATGCGATGCTACTTGGAGGACTTCAATCTACTCTCTTCTACATGCTGCAAGATGGAGATGTCCAGAAGCGTAGTCTTCGACAGGATTAGCTATCCCCCTGTTATTCTGGCATTCTGCAGTTCAGTCCACTGATATGCCCCTTTACACATATACACATGCATATGTAGTGTAGCTCCTTGCTTGCGAGTACTTTGGAAGAGTACTCACGGTTGCTTTTCTCCCTTTTTCCCCTTTCTATACCTGATTGTCGCAACCAGATGCTGGAGTCCAGGAGCTAGAGGTCTCGAGGATGATTCTACTTGGAGTTCGGCTTCGAGGAGTAGTTAGGAGGTCCCAGGCAGGAGGCCTTGCCTTTTCGATCGTTGCTACTTTGTGCTAGCCTTCTTAAGGAAAACTTGTTTAACTTATGTCTCTACTCAGATATTGTTGCTTCCGCTGACTCGTCTATGATCGAGCACTTGTATTCGAGCCCTCGAGGCCCCTGGCTTGTATTATAATGCTTGTATGACTTATTTATGTTTTAGAGTTGTGTTGTGATATCTTCCCGTGAGTCCCTGACCTTGATCGTACACATTTGCGTGCATGATTAGTGTACGGTCAAATCGGGGGCGTCACAAGTTGGTATCAGAGCCGACTGCCTGTAGGAACCCCCTCTCCACACTCCTTGGCCGAAGTCGAGTATAGTCAGTGAAAACTGTTTTACTAACATGGTTGTGTGGCTTACGGGCCCACGTCGCCATTGGGTGGTATTAGGATCTTTTACTCCTTGCCTATACTCTGGGACTCTGATCTCTCTTCTATTCGGGTTAAGTGAATTTTACTAAATCTAACATTAGGATCTCGTTATCACTTTCACCCGGAGAGCCCCTTATTACTGATGATCGTCTGCTGCACGTGAAGACCCTGAAGATACTCTCTGCTGATAACCCGAGGACTTGTGTTCATCGCTTTTGCAATTCCCTTTCATCGATAAACTCCTATAGATAACCACGTATACTCGCCATTCATACAATGTTTCCCAGTTGATCTTGTTATTGCAAGATACCCCGAAATTCTCTCTGTTGTTCCGAGAATCCTTTGAGCTTACTGCCTTGCTGTTCTTTGTCACCTGAATACCCCTACGGATAATTCTCGCACTTACCGAGTATCCGGTCATCCCCAGTTGATTCAAGTATTCCACAATAGTCTTCAAAATACTATTCGATCTTTCGAAAATCCTCAGGAGCCTATTGCTCTTGAAATTCTTGTTTGCTTGCATTATGGTTAATCCCATAAGTCTCGTAATCTTATTGGCATCTCTTGTGATTATCATTTTGAGTCCGTTGATTCAATTTGTTGCGAATGCTCGCAATCCTCAATCATATCCTAGAATTCATTCTTCCGGCTCAGACGTCATTTTAAACGTGAGCTGGATCTCGACCTATCAAATTGCCATCAATTGTACCCCTAAGCCTACCCAACTTATCCATTCTTGATCAGAGCGTTGCTTCTGACCCCCTGATTTGGAAATCATTATTCTTTTGCATTTGAACTTTGAGTTAGTCAATTGTTTCTATAATCAGATCTCCTTGCATTCTTCTTCCTCTGGTTGAGTACCGATGCTCACATCAGATCCCTTGTGGACCATCGGTTCCTTTGTTGGATTTTATCCGACAGTGTCCTTCGTATTCAAATAACCTTGTGATTTCCACGGATATATAATGCCTGTGGTAAATTGTATCCTCTCGATTTGACACCCATGTTCTACTATCGAGCTTGAGTTATTTACCCCTAAAGCTTGTGGTATATGTTTCCACGATGCCCCGATGGGTTGAACCTATGCCTTCCTTAATCGGTGTGAACCCGAAAGATTTCGCGGGACATACTTATCTGGTATTGCACCAGGTAAAACTTTCGACAACTAATGTCATTATCGAAATACGAGATTCGAATGGAAGGTTATGCATTGAAGAAGTGGGAGTCGACCTTGAACCTTTGTGTTCATGCCCATGGACACGATGTAGATCCTATCATGGAAGCTTTTCTTATAATAATTACCCCCTTGTAATAAGTTCATCTGGTATCCGTGGACGTGGTTCCGACCATGTCTCTCCTTGATTCCGTTTCTCGTGCAAGTTTGAGCACTTGTCCTTTGTAAGAGCAATACCCCAGTCCAACCCCTACTTTGGTTTGTCATCGAGTATTACCCCCCTGGTATCTCGAGATTATCACGGAACTGCATAACTTCTTATGAGTTCTCCGTCAAGTATTACATTCTCATTGATTCCAATTTTTCACGAGCTCCGAGTTGTTAGAACCCCTCAAGGACACCGATAAGTGAATCAATTCCACACTCCGATTCAATAACTCTAAGTAATTTTCGTTGCCTATGAGTTTAATAATCATTTAAGTCAGTCCTAGCCTGATCGGCTATATCCTTAGCGTGCTAAATTTTAACTGTGCTACCTGGTCCTTAACCGTGGAGCACAACTTTCGATGATGAGCTAAGCTTATGACGAGCTTCCTCATCTTATCGTTTCACCTCCAACAACAAGCTTGGTTTGGAGTTTGTGTCGTACCCTTGGTTCCAATAACTTTTCGCTTCACCATAGCTTTGACTTGATGTCATTGTCGACCGATTATATCTCCAAGAAACCTCTCGACAAGTGTGTCGTGATCATCGTCAACATTTTAACTTCTTCCAGGATCATGATGAGAAATACCATCCTTGCCCTCGATGATCTGTGTTATCATCGGCAATATTCTTACCTTCCCCCCCAACACGAACTTGTTCATATTTTGTGATGTATCTTGATTTCCCCTGCTATCCAACTTATGTTATGTTCTATCGTGGAGTATTACCATTTTTGATGTCAAGAATGTCGTGAACATTCCTCCACCTCTTAAGAATTCTTGGTACAGTGATACTTCTCACCATCACCATTCTTTCTTGGTCCCCGTGTAGTTTCTAAACGAAATACCAACAAATGGTCTGTGATGTGTAGATTCTAAACTTCTAGCAACCCTATTGCTTTGAAGTTATTGGTCTATAGTTCCATTCTACGTCTATGGCTTAATGAATCATCATTCGAACATTGATCGTGCTACCTAGCCCATATTTCGGGTGCACATTTCAGCCAATGTTTAACTGTGTATGTTTTCCTCAAGCATACTTCATTAAGTCATTCGATCTAGCTAATGTTTCTCCTTGTTCACATAGTTTTGGAAATCCATCTTTTGGAAGTCTCACTGGATTGTCGCTGAGTCAATCAATCACCTCCTCACCTCTCCTTGGTTTAATGATGAACTCTTATTTCGGAACTTGCTTTCATGCTTCATTTCCCGAGAATCTTACAATGTCATCCCATCAATTTGTGTTGCACCGTTCTTCTCAGACATCCTAAGTCTGAGGTAACCTGACACCAATCTGATCTGAATCTTGGTCAGAAATTATGGTTGGAACGTAATTCTAAGAGTTATAACATTAGTCTTGTTATAACCCGGTAAGATGATGTCATGCCTAGCACACATGGCCGGATGACCTATTGATATAGTATCCTCCTTACCAAGGTTAGCCACCCTGAGAATCATGCTACAGTAACTCCCTGTGATTAAGCTAATCATGTTGCTAAACAGGGCTTGATCACATTTGAACCACACCCTTGTCAAACTCCTAGTTCAAACTTCAAACATAATTAAGGTGGAAAATAAAAGTTTTCAAAAATTCAAACAAAAATGTTCAGTGGGTTCTAAATAATACACTGGTAATTATGGTGGAGAAAACACATTTTTATAAAATGTCTAAATACTTTTAAATGTAATAAAAGAGAAAAGGAAAATAAACAAATAAGAGAAAACAGAAAACAAAACAGAAAAAGAAAGAAAAAGGAAAAGGGCCCGCTTCCCCCCCCCACTGGACCCGCGGCCCAAGCTGGGCCGCCACCCGCAGCCGCGCCCCGGCCCAGCCCACCTCCCCCCCCCCCGCGTCCCCTTCCTGTTCCCCCGACCGGGTCGGAACAGGGCGCGTCGCCGCCGAACCCCCTCGCCGGCGGTGAACCCCGCGAGAGGATAAGGGCGCCAGCGGCCCCGCTCCCTCGGGCCTCTCTCCCACTCACCCCGCTCCCTCCCTCGGCCTCTGCGCCTCTCCCCCGGATCCGCGCCGTTCCCCTCTTCCCCACGCCCGACGCGCTCGCCGCCGTTCCCGTTGTTCACGCGGCCACCGTGCCCCACTCACCACCTCGCCGTGCCGTACGACGTCGCCGCCCTCGACTTCATCCCCTCCGCCTCTCCGCCGAAGCTCGGAGCCACTGCATCGGCCTCCCCGAGCTCGCCTTCATCTTCGGACGCCGGCGACCCCCTTTCTTCCCCGGCGACGACCTGCTGCTCCTAAGCACCCACGGGCCTTTCTTGCGCCGCGCGGTGAGATCCTCTACCTCCTCCCCCTCTCCGCTAGCTCGCTCGCGCTCCGTAGCTGCTTCTCCGCGCGCGCCCGAACGCCACGCCGCGGAGCTCGCCGCCGGCGTGTCTCCGGTGACCAAATGGTCACGGGCTCAAGCCCACAGCGCTCCTCACCGCACGTAGAAGCTCCCCAGCCCCTCCGCTTCTTCGATAGCCCGCCGTAGCCATGTCCCCGTTGAGCACCCGTGCGCACCGCCGCCTCCGCCGCTCGCCGGCGCCGATTCCGGCCGAGTCCGGCGAAACCCCGGCCACCCCTGGATGCGGCGCTGCGAGCTCTTTCGAATGGGCCTAGCCCCGTTCCTCCCCGAGCCCCGTAGCGCGAATCCGGCCAACTTCGGCGAGGGACCGCCGCGGTTTTTTGTCACCGGAGTTGCGCCGGCGCCGGCCGCCGACGTGGCACACCTGGGGCCACCCCTGGGTCACTGCCAGTGGCCCCCACGGGCCCAGTTGACTGGGTTGACCCAGTCAACTGCTAACTGGGCAGGCCCAGTCACTGACATGCGGGCCCCGCCGCAAAAACTTAAAAAAAAAAGAAAAGAAAATGTTTTTATAAATAAAAGTAATTAGTTTAATTAATCTCTCACTGACAGGTGGGCCCAGTAGCTAATTAACTAAAGATTAATTAGTTTAATCCTCTGTTAACCCACTGTCTATGACAGGTGGGTCCCCCTTGTCAGTTTGACCAGTCAACCCGGACTGTCGACCGCTGACGTCACTCCTACGTCATGCTGACGTCATATCCCTTTTTCTGTTAAATTAAATAATTCCAGAAATTCAAATAAACTTTGAAAATTCATATCTTTTAAACCGTAACTCGGATGAAAATGTTTTCTATATGAAAGTTGCTCAGAACGACGAGACGAATCCGAATACGCAGTCCGTTCGTCCACCACACCTCCCTAACCTATCGAACTAGCAACTTTCCCCCTCCGGTCCGTCTGTCCGAAAACGCGAAACATCGGGCATACCTCCCGGATGTTCCCCCCCTTCACCGGTACCACCTACTGTCGCGTTAGGACACCCCTAGCACCGCTCATTGACATGTCACGCATCGTCATGCTTATGTTTGCATTGTATTTACTGTTTCTTCCCCCTCTTCTCTCCGGTAGACTACGAGACCGACACTGCTGCTGCCCAGTTCGACTACGGAGTCGACGACCCCTCCTACTTGCCAGAGCAACCAGGCAAGCCCCCCCACTTGATCACCAGATATCGCCTATTCTTCTCTATACTGCTTGCATTAGAGTAGTGTAGCATGTTACTGCTTTTCGATATCCTATCCTGATGCATAGCCTATCCTTGCTACTACTGTTGATACCTTTACCTGCAATCCTACATGCTTAGTATAGGATGCTAGATTTCCATCAGTGGCCCTACATTCTTGTCCGTCTGCTGTGCTATACTATCGGGCCGTGATCACCTGGGCGGTGATCACGGGTATATACTTATAGACTACATACATGACACATGTGATGACTAAAGTCGGGTCGGCTCGTAGGAGTACCCGCAAGTGGATCTTGGTGGCGGAGCGACAGGGCAGGTTGAGACCGCCTAGGTGAGAGGTGGGCCTGGCCCTGGTCGGCGTTCGCGGATACTTAACACGCTTAACGAGATCTTGGTATTTGATCTGAGTCTGGCCATTTGGTCTATACGCACTAACCATCTACGCGGGAGTAGTTATGGGTATCCCGGCGTCGTGGTATCAGCCGAAGCCTTCTTGACGTCAACGACTGAGTGGCGCGCGCCGGATTGGACTGGAACGCCACTAGGCTAGGTCTGCTTCCGGCCGCGTACGCAACGTGCAGGTGTGCATAGGGCGATGGGCCCAGACCCCTGTGCGCTTAGGATTAGACCGGCGTGCTGACCGCTCTGTTGTGCTTAGGTGGGGCTGCGACGCGTTGATCTTACGAGGCCGGGCATGACCCAGAAAAAGTGTGTCCGGCCAAATGGGATCGAGCGTGTTGGGTTATGTGGTGCACCCCTGCAGGGAAGTTTATCTATTCGAATAGCCGTGTCCCTCGGTAAAAGGACGACCCGGAGTTGTACCTTGAGCTTATGACAACTAGAACTGGATACTGAATAAAATACACCCTTCCAAGTGCCAGATACAACCCGGTGATCGCTCTCTAACAGGGCGACGAGGAGGGGATTGCCGGGTAGGATTATGCTATGCGATGCTACTTGGAGGACTTCAATCTACTCTCTTCTACATGCTGCAAGATGGAGATGTCCAGAAGCGTAGTCTTCGACAGGACTAGCTATCCCCCTCTTATTCCGGCATTCTGCAGTTCAGTCCACTGATATGCCTCTTTACACATATACCCATGCATATGTAGTGTAGCTCCTTGCTTGCGAGTACTTTGGATGAGTACTCACGGTTGCTTTTCTCCCTCTTTTCCCCTTTCTATATCGGACTGTCGCAATCAGATGTTGGAGTTCAGGAGCCAGACGCCACCGTCGACGACGACACCTACGACACTGGAGGTGCCTACTACTACGTGCAGGCCGCTGACGACGACCAGGAGTAGTTAGGAGGTCCCAGGCAGGAGGCCTTGCCTTTTCGATCGTTGCTACTTTTGTGCTAGCCTTCTTAAGGAAAACTTGTTTAACTTATGTCTGTACTCAGATATTGTTGCTTCCGCTGACTCGTCTATGATCGAGCACTTGTATTCGAGCCCTCGAGGCCCCTGGCTTGTATTATGATGCTTGTATGACTTATTTATGTTTTAGAGTTGTGTTGTGATATCTTCCCGTGAGTCCCTGATCGTGATCGTACACATTTGCGTGCATGATTAGTGTACGGTCAAATCGGGGGCGTCACAACCTAGCCCATATTTCGGGTGCACATTTCAGCCAATGTTTAACTGTGTATGTTTTCCTCAAGCATACTTCATTAAGTCATTCGATCTAGCTAATGTTTCTCCTTGTTCACATAGTTTTGGAAATCCATCTTTTGGAAGTCTCACTGGATTGTCGCTGAGTCAATCAATCACCTCCTCACCTCTCCTTGGTTTAATGATGAACTCTTGTTTCGGAACTTGCTTTCATGGTTCATTTCCCGAGAATCTTACAATGTCATCCCATCAATTTGTGTTGCACCGTTCTTCTCAGACATCCTAAGTCTGAGGTAACCTGACACCAATCTGATCTGAATCTTGGTCAGAAATTATGGTTGGAACGTAATTCTAAGAGTTATAACATTAGTCTTGTTATAACCCGGTAAGATGATGTCATGCCTAGCACACATGGCCGGATGACCTATTGATATAGTATCCTCCTTACCAAGGTTAGCCATTCTTCCATGAGGAAATTGTAAGACTTATTCCATAAGTTGTTCCTGATGGAACCTTTACGAATCCATGGCCTGATCTTACCTATTGACCAGGTCAATGCTATCTCGAAGCCTGTCTATGGTACTCTGATTTTCAACAGGAACATTTGAAGCCCAAAGCTAATTGTTTCCTGCTCAATTATCCAAACACCGTTGTATGGGTAATGTCATGAAATTTCCTTCCCCTTACCTAAAGAGTTTTCTACGTTATATCCCGTCATGGATATCATGCTCTGCTTACCCTTGGGAAGAATATACCCTTGAAATATGTGTTTTAACACATTTTCCTTTCCATTCTTCTGTTTAATCTGATAATCATATTTTCCTTTCCATTGTTTGGTTTAACCTTTCTGGTGATCTATATGATCTAACCAGTAATATCCTCCTGCTTATGTAAACACCTCGGTGTACAACTCTGTCAGTAAGACCATGTTAATATTGTTGGTGACATTTTCGGTAACCCCCGATGGACGAGAACTTTGCCTATTGGTCCGCATCGTTTCAACGAGCAGGAAAATGCTTCTCTTCGTCCCTCGCCCTTGGTACCAACGTGTTGCCGACATAACTGACAGGGTACTCTCTGACATGCCTTGCTATCATGACCGTGCAAGATGTCACTGCTCCTATAAAAAAAACCACATGGTGGGCCCATAACCCACAGTTCCACAGGATCGAAACCTGACTCTCCTGTACACCCTTTTGACAAAGTTATTCATCGCGCTTGACTTCGTATGCAATTCACGGGCCACCTGCCTAGTGATCTATTCTGGTATTAGGCGCAATACTTATTCCTGTTGCTTGAACCCCTTTCACACTTTGTTTCAGGCATCGAACGATTGCCTACCCGTTTGAAAACCTTGGTACCATCGTATATTGCACTCAACGAATTCACTAAAATACAACTCGTGGGGTACCTTGTGTATTTCCCATTGAATTCACCGTCAGATGCCCAGCTTTGTGGAGATGCGTTCTTCCGGAGTTTTTCGCCTTGGTCGCGTTCGTAGGACGTTAGAGATCCCGAAGAAAGGATGACGACTTGATCATGGTGACTTGAAGCAGAGAAATGAAGGCATCAACGAAAGGGATCAACCTCTTCGAAAGGGCAGCCAAGACCGAGAAGACTCGTTAGGTTTTCGCTACCAACACTTTCCCCCCTACTCCACCGCTTAAATCTCGGGACGAGATTTCTTGTAGTGGAGGAGTTTTGTAACGCCCGGGCAATCAAGCTACAGTAATTCCCCCCTAATCATGCCACGTCACCTCGGTTACTGTTGTTAACCGTGCGATGATCCAATACCGTTTCATAATTTAAATTCAATTAGTGTCAACAATAAAAGTTTTTCAAATATTAAAACTAAAATGTTCGGAGTGAACCAAATATTGCATAGATAAAAATGGTGGAGAAACCTAGATTTAATAAAATGTTTAAGTGTTCAAAATAATTAAAATAGAGGTTCAAATGTTAAAATAAATGCCTTTTGGATTTTATAAAATATTGAGCTATTTTAAATTTGGGTTGAGGATTAATGTGGCAATAGTATACTTAAAAGTATTAATTTAAGTGCTAGTTATAATTTTTATAAAACTAAAATAAAAGAAAACTAAAAGTAAAACAGTAAAAGAAATTAATAGAGAGAAAAAAAAACAAAACAAAACACTGGGCCGACCGTGGCCCAGTTGGCCCGCCCACCAGGCCGGCCCAACCTAGGGCCTCCCTAACCCCCCCCCCACTCCCACCGAACCCTAACCCGTAACCCCCACTCCCCCCACGATCCCCCTTTCCCCCTCGTCTCCTCCCTTGGCGCCCCCGATCCAGATCGGGCACGGCCCCGCCGCCCACCGCCGACCTCCGTCGCCGAACCCCGACGCCGCCCAGTTCTACTCCACCGTCGTCCGCGCCCGCCTCCTCAACCCTCCTCCCCGCCGGACCGCCCCGAGCCCGAAGCCGCTCCGGCCCCCAAACTCGACGTCGCGTCGCCATCACTGTCGCCTGGAGGAACACCTCGCCGGAGTCCCGCGCTGCCTCGACTCCGTCGCCGCACGTCGTCCACGTCCTCCCCCTCGACGGATTTCCCCACGCCTCGTTGGCGAACCCCTGCATCGGGGGTATGGAACCCCATCTCCCCCTGTTTCCTCTGTCCGCGTCGCGCACCGCCGGCCCCGCCCCGCGAATGCTCGCTCTGTCACGCGCGCCTCGGCTTGCCTTGGCCGCGCGCCCCACGCACCAGGTCGCGCCTTCCCTGCATCTACTGCTGCTACCGCCGTTCGTTCCGCCCCGTAGCCGCTCGCTGCCCCCCTCCGCATCGCCACTACATGCCCCGCCGCGCGGCCTCACGCATGCGCCCGCCACCCGCTGCGCGCGCCTGCGCCCCGGGCCACTCCACGCTCGCCTCGGCCCCCGTCCCTCTCCCCGTGATGCCTCTTCCTCCCTCCCGTGGCGCCGCCCTCCGCCGCCTCCCTTGGCCGACGTCGTGGGCGCCGGCGGCCTCGCCACGCCCGTGGCTGGCGCCCCCCTGCCTGTCGATTTGGGCGCTCGCCCAGTTGGGCGCCGACGCCCGACACCCGGCTCCGCCCAGCGCCCGTTGCCCGTTCGCACGTGCCCATTTGGCCCTATGGGCCACTGCCCAGTGGGGCCCCCCGCCCCACGCCCCTCTGTTTAAAAAAAAGAATTAAGGAATTAAAAATAAATAGAAATATTAATTTATTAATTAATTAATTAACTAAATTAATTAACTTAATTAATTGAGTTTAATTAACCTAATCAATTAACTAAACTAAATAAACCTGCTTAGTTAGTCTTAGGCGATGACAGCGGGACCCACATGTCAGTTTGACTAGGTCAACTGACTAGTTGACTGCTGACATCACCCTGACATCATGCTGACGTCATAATTGCATTTTCGGATTAAATTAATAATAATAATTTATAAATGGATTTAAATCTTTAAAAGTGAATATAAAATAATCCGTAACTCGGATGGGAAAACTTTGTACATGAAAGTTGCTTAGAACGACGAGACGAATCCGGATACGTAGCCCGTTCGTCCGCCACACATCCCTAGCATAGCAAACGTGCAACATTTCGCTTCTGGTTCATCTGTCCGAAAACACGAAACCCCGTGGATAATTTCCCGGATGTTTCCCCTTTCGCCGATATCACCTATCCCTACGTTAGGTCACCCCTAACACAACGTATCGCCTCGTCTTACTTTGTGTTACATTTGATTGCTCTGTTATTTATTGTGTTCCCCCTCCGTTACTTCTTTTCGGTAGACTTCGAGACCGCTGCCGATGTTCATGTGTTCGACTACATCGAAGACGACCCCTCCTACTTGACAGAGCAACCAGGCAAGCCCCCCCCCTTGATCACCAGATATCGCCTATTCTTCTCTATACTGCTTGCATTAGAGTAGTGTAGCATGTTACTGCTTTCCGTTAATCCTATCCTGATGCATAGCCTGACATTGTTGCTACAGTTGTTACCCTTACCTGCTATCCTACTGCTTAGTATAGGATGCTAGTGTTCCATCAGTGGCCCTACACTCTTGTCCGTCTGCCATGCTATACTACTGGGCCGTGATCACTTCGGGAGGTGATCACGGGTATATACTATATACATTATATACATGACACATGTGGTGACTAAAGTCGGGTCGGCTCGAGGAGTACCCGCAAGTGATTCTGATGAGGGGGCTGAAAGGACAGGTGGCTCCACCCCGGTAGAGGTGGCCCTGGGTTCCCGACGGCCCCCGACTGTTACTTTGTGGCGGAGCGACAGGGCAGGTTGAGACCACCTAGGAGAGAGGTGGGCCTGGCCCTGGTCGGCGTTCGCGGATACTTATCACGTTTAACGAGATCTTGGTATTTGATCTGAGTCTGGCCATTTGGTCTATACGCAATAACCATCTACGCAGGAGTAGTTATGGGTACCCCGGCGTCGTGGTATCAGCCGAAGCCTTCGTGATGTCAGCGACTGAGTGGCGCGCGCCGTGTTGGACCGCTTTGACGTAACCGCCGTGATTGTGTGGGTTGCTAGGTCTGCTCGCGGCCGCGTTCGCAACGTGCAGGTGTGCATAGGGCGATGGGCCCAGACCCCTGCGCGCATAGGGTTAGACCGGCGTGCGGACCTCTCTGTTGTGCTTAGGTGGGGCTGCGAGGTGTTGATCTTACGAGGCCGGGCATGACCCAGAAAAGTGTGTCCGGCCAAATGGGATCGAGCATGTTGGGTTATGTGGTGCACCCCTGGAGGGAAGTTTATCTATTCGAATAGCCGTGTCCCTCGGTAAAAGGACGACCCGGAGTTGTACCTTGACCTTATGACAACTAGAACTGGATACTTAATAAAACCCACCCTTCCAAGTGCCAGATATAACCCGGTGGTCGCTCTCTAACAGGCTGACGAGAGGGGATCGCCGGGTAGGATTATGCTATGCGATGCTACTTGGAGGACTTCAATCTACTCTCTTCTACATGCTGCAAGATGGAGATGTCCAGAAGCGTAGTCTTCGACAGGATTAGCTACCCCCCTCTTATTCTGGCATTCTGCAGTTCAGTCCACTGATATGCCCCTTTACACATATACACATGCATATGTAGTGTAGCTCCTTGCTTGCGAGTACTTTCGATGAGTACTCACGGTTGCTTTTCTCCCTTTTTTCCCCTTTCTATACCTGATTGTCGCAACCAGACGCTGGAGTCCAGGAGATAGAGGTCCCGAGGATGATTCTACTTGGAGTTCGGCTTCGAGGAGTAGTTAGGAGGTCCCAGGCAGGAGGCCTTGCCTTTTCGATCGTTGCTACTTTGTGCTAGCCTTCTTAAGGCAAACTTGTTTAACTTATGTCTGTACTCAGATATTGTTGCTTCCGCTGACTCGTCTATGATCGAGCACTTGTATTCGAGCCCTCGAGGCCCCTGGCTTGTATTATAATGCTTGTATGACTTATTTATGTTTTAGAGTTGTGTTGTGATATCTTCCCGTGAGTCCTTGACCTTGATCGTACACATTTGCGTGCATGATTAGTGTACGGTCAAATCGGGGGCGTCACATCATCGTGGTGCTGTTTTTTGAGTATTGAAATATTAACGTGGTTAGTCTCAATGCTATATTTTAGTACCGAAATTAGTGATATAGAATTGAGTCATGAGTTCATCCAGCTGTTTTTCAGTACTGAAATCAATACTGCAATATTTACATGGATAATCGAAGTGCCGAATATTAGTAACAAGTTTGTGATATACAGCTAAGTCTCGTGATCATCATTTTATCTTTAAGTCTTGAAATCAGTATTGAAATATTACTGGATAATAGCAATACGGAATTTTAATACCAAAATTAGTGATATACAACTGAGTGTGATGATCGTCATTTTATATTTCAGTATTGAAACCAATATTGATATATTAATGTGGATAATCACAATACTAAATTTTAGTACTGAAATTAGTGGGACACGACCGAGTCGGGTCATCGTGGTGCTGTATTTCAGTATTGAAGTCAGTACGGAAATGTTAACATGTATAATCATAATACTGAGTTTTAATACCAAAATCAGTGATATAGAACTGAGTGAGGTGTTAGTCATGCTATTTTTTAGTACTAGAATCAATACTCACATATTAACATAGATAATCGCTATACTGAATTTTATACCGAAATTACTGATATAAAACTGAGTTAGGTCATCCTAGTGCTATTTTTAGTATTGAAATCAGTATTCAAAAATTAACGTGAAGAATCACAATACTGAATTCTAGTACCAAAATTAGTGATATACAAGTGAGTCGGGTGATCTCATTTTGTATTTCAGTACTGAAATCAGTATTGAAATATTAAGGTGGATAATCGCAATACTGAATTTCAGTACTGAAATGAGTGATATAGAACATAGTCGGGTCATCTTGGTGATCTAGTTCAGTATTGAAATCAGTACTGAAATATTAACGTGGATAATCAGAACACTGAATTTTAGTACCGAAATTAGTGATATACAATCGAGTCGGGTCATCGTGGTGCGGTTTTCAATATTAAATATTAACGTGGATAATCACAATACTAAGTTTTATTACTGAAATTAGTGATATAGAACCAAGTCAGGTGTTAGTAAAGCTATTTTTGAGTACTCAAATTAATATTTTTGAGTCATCGTGGTGCGGTTTTCAATATTAAATATTAACGTGGTTAATCTCAATGCTATATTTTAGTACCGAAATTAGTGATATAGAATTGAGTCATGCGTTCATCCAGCTGTTTTTCAGTACTGAAATCAATACTGCAATATTTAAATGGATAATCGCAGTACCGAATATTAGTAACAAGTTTCTGATATACAGCTAAGTCTCGTGATATTCGTTTTGTTTTTAAGTCTTGAAATCGGTATTGAAATATTAGTGGATAATCGCGATACTGAATTTTAATACCAAAATTAGTGATATACAACTGAGTGTGATGATCGTCATTTTATATTTCAGTATTCAAACCAATATTGATATATTAATGTGGATAATCACAATACTAAATTTTAGTACTGAAATTAGTGATACACGACCGAGTCGGATCATTATTGAACTCAGTACGGAAATGTTAACATGTATAATCATAATACTGAGTTTTAATACGAAAATCATAGAACTGAGTGAGGTGTTAGTCATGGTATTTTTTAGTACTCAAAGCAATACTGACATATTAACATAGATAATCGCAATACTGAATTTTATACCAAAATTAGTGATATAAAACTGAGTCAGGTCATCCTAGTCCTATTTTTAGTATTGAAATCAGTTTTGAAAAATTAACGTGAAGAATCACAATACTGAATTCTAGTACCAAAATTAGTGATATACAAGTGAGTCGGGTTATCTCGTTTTGTATTTCAGTACTGAAATCAGTATTGAAATATTAAGGTGGATAATCGCAATACTGAATTTCAGTACCGAAATGAGTGATATAGAACATAGTCGGGTCATCCTGGTGATCACTAGTGGAAAAGGGGGCTTTTGTCCCGTTTGGTAAGGGCCTTTAGTCCCGGTTTTTGAACCGGGACTAAAGGGTCGTTACTAATGCCTCCCCCCTTTAGTCCCGGTTCTTACACGAACCGGGACGAAAGGTCGTCCAGGTGGACGCAGCCTGGAGCTAAAGGAAATTGTATGATATTTTTTTGTGAAATTTTTTTTGCGGATTTTTTTAATTTTTTTTAATTTTCAAATTTCTGAATTATTTTAACCTCTAATCTCGAATCACCACCCCTCATCACTGCTCAATTTATCCTCTAATCTCTAATCACCCCTCATCATTCCAAATCATCTAACTTCCCGGACGGTCACCCATCCTCTCACTACTCCAGCCTGAGCACGCTTAACTTCCGTGTTCTATTCTCCCTCGTTTCCAAGTCTGCACTTGTTGTTTTCCTGACAATAGTAAGATGTCAATTCTATTAACCCTCAGGAATTTAGCTTGAGCATGAAGTGACACATTTCACTGTTTGAGTTTGAAACTATTGTTTTAGAAAACAATAATTATTTAGTAACACTAATATTTCTGGAATAATTAGTTTGACCATTGTTTGACCACTATTTGACCACAGTTTGACCAGATTTGACCAAAATTCAGAAAAACTAAAATAATTACTTAGTAACACTAATATTCTAGAATAATTAGTTTGACCATTGTTTGACCACAGTTTGACCACAATTTGAATTTTTTTACCTCTCCAGATCTTAAAAGCCCGGTATCTTTTTTTCTGTTAGGTTTTTGAGGATTTTGAAAATGTTTAACGGGGTTCCCCTGGTTAAATTCGGATGTAACTTTTCGAGTAGATGATTTTTCATATAAATTGTTTTTCATCCGAGTTCGTATGCAAAAGTTATGCCCATTTTAAGAAATTCCAGAGAGATTTTGCAAATAAAGTCAAAATTCATATTTGTTAATTTTCCCAACAACTAGACCACATATCACATCGGAAACTTATTTTTTTTATTTTTTTTGACATTTCCATCATTTTCTTTTGTTTTTTGTAAAACTGAAAAGGCGGTCCACCGGGGGGGGGGGGGGTAGAGTTTGATGGGCCCTTTAGTAGCGGTTCGTGCCATGAACCGGTACTAATGCGTCAAAGCTCATTAGTACCGGTTGGTGGCACCAACCGGGACTAAAGGACTAACCTTTAGTCCCGGTTGATGCCACCAACCGGTAATAATGGGCATCGCACCCGTTAGTCCCGGTTCGTGGCACCAACCGGGACTAAAGGGCCCAGGTGAACCGGGACTAATGCCTTAGCCGCACAAACCGGGACCAATGCTCACATTAGTCCCGGTTCGTGACTGAACTGGGAGTAATGTGAATATTGCCCTGTGACGAAAGCCCTGTTTTGTACTAGTGGATCTAGTTCAGTATTGAAATCAGTACTGAAATATTAATATGGATAATCAGAACACTGAATTTTAGTACCGAAATTAGTGATATACAATCGAGTCGGGTCATCGTGGTGCGGTTTTCAATATTAAATATTAACGTGGATAATCACAATACTATGTTTTAGTACTGAAATTAGTGATATAGAACCGAGTCAGGTGTTAGTCAAGCTATTTTTGAGTACTCAAATTAATACAGAAATACAAACATGGATATTCGCAATAGTAAAATTTATACTGAAATTAGTGATATATAAGCGAGTCGGGTGATCGTCGTTTTGTTTTTCAGTACTGAAATCAGTATTAAAGTCTTAAAGTGGATAATCGCAATACTGAATTTTAGTACCGAAACACTACAGGAAACAGGAAATTTGCCGTCTGTGGATCACAGACGGCAAAGACCTAAATGCAGACGGCCAAGATTTTGCCGTCAGGAAGCAGACGGCAAAGATAAGTCGGCAAAGAATACTTTGCCGTCAGCTTTTTATCTGACAGACGACAAAGAATTCGCCGTCAGCCGAAACTTCTTCGCCGTTTTCCTTATAATTCACATACGGCAAAGAAAAGTAGTTTTGTCGTCAACTAGACTACATCTTTGCCGTCAGCTATTCGCGTCTTTGCCTTCAGCCTCGCATATCACAGACGGCAAAGCATGGGGTCAAATAAAAAAAACACAGGCGCGTTGCTCCCCCGAACGATGCGGTCAACGCATGCAAGTGCAGTGCCATATCTAATATTTCTGGCCTGTCCGTACCAACTGCCTTTCATTCATCATTAGTGAGTACAAAGTGTAAACAGGACTGCCAGAGAACTAAAGTTATAGAATAGTCCTTCAAATTTACACAAAGGACCCTAAAACATAAAATGGAAAAGCAGTCGGGTCCTTCTTCTTCGCTGGAGTGGCCTGCTCGCCCAAACTTCTAGCCCGACGCCCGCCACGCCACTCTGCCTCCCTGTCCTGCTCGTCCCGCTGCCACCCGGTCCTGCTCGTTGCGCCGCCTCCCGGTCCTGCTCGTCGCACCACCGTCTGAAACCGCTCAGCCGCGCGCCGCCGTCTGGACTACTTAGCCGCGCTGCTCCGTCCCAGCCACGCTAGGGAGGCACGCAAGGGAGGTCATGGATGGGCAGTGGTCGCGAGGCGGAGTCCCCGGCTGTTCTCGCGGTGGAGCTCGGGAGGCAGAGCACGCGACCTCGAGGCCGCGGTCGGTTCCCGGGGTGGAGGCCGGCGGGGTGACGGGGCCGGGGCCGGCGGGGGCGACGGGGCGCGCAGACTGCCGAGGGTGACGAGCGCCGGGGCGCGGAGGCCGCTGGGGGTGACCAGGCCGGGACCGGCGGGCGAGATGATGGCCAGCGTGGCAGGGGCCGGCCGGCGACATGGCGGCTAGCAAGGTGGTGGCGGGCGCCGGCGAGGCCTACGGTGGCGACGGGGGAGGTGGCCGCGGCCGCCGGCGGGCCTACAGTGGCGACGGGGAGGTGGCCGCGAAGTGGTTGGGGGCGAGGCCATGGCCGGGGGGCGTGTCGATTTGGATCGAGTGGGAGAGAAACGAGAGGGAGAGAGAGACGTGCGGTGGGGGTGGGGATAAGGGAGAAAGGTCGAGGGGCGTGTGGGTGCTGCCCTGGGGGCGCGTGCATCGTGGGTGGTTGGGGTGTGGATGGACTGGTGGGTGCGGATGTGCGTATAAGATGTTGCCAAGTCATCGATCCATGTGATCGATCCGCGTGATGTGCTTCCTCTTTGCCGTCGGCGAAAAAAATACAGACGGCAATTACCTCACTTTGCCGTCTGCAAATTAAAATACAGACGGCAAATAATCTTCGCCGTCTCCTGAAAAAAATATAGACGGCAAAAAATCTTCGCCGTCTGTGATTTTTGTTGCAGACGGCAAAGTGAAGTCTTTGCCGTCTGTGATTTTTCTGACAGATGGCAAAGTCTATTTTCCCGTCAGTTTTCCTTTGCCGTCTGTTGCTGCCAACAAACCCTTTCTTTGCCGTCTGCCCGACGAAAAGCTGACGGCAAAGACGCCCCCTTACGGCAAATTATCTGTTTCCCGTAGTGAAATGAGTGATGTAAAACATAGTCTGGTCATCTTGGTGCTATATTTCAGTACTGAAATCAATATTTAAATATTAAGGTGGATAATCACAATACTGAATTTTAGTACTGAAATTAGTGATACACGACCGAAATGAGTGATATAGAACATAGTTGGGTCATCTTGGTGATCTAGTTCAGTATTGAAATCAGTACTGAAATATTAACGTGGATAATCAGATCACTGAATTTTAGTACCGAAATTAGTGATATACAATCGAGTCGGGTCATCGTGGTGCGGTTCTCAATATTAAATATTAACGTGGAAAATCACAATACTAAGTTTTAGTACTGAAATTGGTGATATAGAACAGAGTCAGGTGTTAGTCAAGCTATTTTTGAGTACTCAAATTAATATTGAAATACTAACATGGATAATCGCAATAGTAAAATTTATACCGAAATTAGTGATATAGAAGTTAGTCGGGTGATCGTCGTTTTGTTTTTCAGTACTGAAATCAGTATTAAAGTATTAAAGTGGATAATCGCAATACTGAATATTAGTACCGAAATGAGTGATGTAAAACATAGTCGGGTCATCTTGGTGCTATATTTCAGTACCGAAATCAATATTGAAATATTAAGGTGGATAATCACAATACTGAATTTTAGTACCGAAATTAGAAATTTACAACTCAGTCGGGTCATCGTGCTGCTATTTTTTTGAGTATTGAAATATTAACGTGGTTAATCTCAATGCTATATTTTAGTACCGAAATTAGTGATATAGAATTGAGTCATGGGTTCATCCAGCTGTTTTCCAGTACTGAAACAATTACTGCAATATTTACATGGATAATCGCAGTACCGAATATTAGTAATAAATCTGTGATATACAGCTAAGTCTCGTGATCATCGTTTTGTTTTTAAGTCTTGAAATCAGTATTGAAATATTAGTGGATAATCGCAATACTGAATTTTAATACCAAACTTAGTGATATACAACTGAGTGTGATGATCGTCATTTTGTATTTCAGTATTGAAATCAATACTGATATATTAATGTGGATAATCACAATACTAAGTTTTAGTACTGAAATTAGTGATACACTACCGAGTCGGGTCGTCGTGGTGCAGTATTTCAGTATTGCAGTCAGTACGGAAATGTTAACATGTATAATCATAATACTGAGTTTTAATACCAAAATCAGTGATATAGAACTGAGTGAGGTGTTAGTCGTGCTATTTTTTTGTACTCAAATCAATACTGACATATTAACATAGATAATCGCAATACTGAATTTTATACCGAAATTAGTGATATAAAACTGAGTCAGGTCATCCTAGCGCTATTTTTAGTATTGAAATCAGTATTGAAAAATTAACGTGAAGAATCACAATACTGAATTCTAGTACAAATATTAGTGATATACAAGTGAGTCGGGTGATCTTGTTTTGTATTTCAGTACTGAAATCAGTATTGAAATATTAAGGTGGATAATCGCAATACTGAATTTCAGTACCGAAATGAGTGACAGAGAACATAGTCGGGTCATCTTGGTGATCTAGTTCAGTATTGAAATCAGTACTGAAATATTAACGTGGATAATCAGAACCTTGAATTTTACTACCGAAATTAGTGATATACAATTGAGTCGGGTCATCGTGGTGCGGTTTTCAATATTAAATATTAATGTGGAAAATCACAATACTAAGTTTTAGTACTGAAATTGGTGATATAGAACCGAGTCAGGTGTTAGTCAAGCTATTTTTGAGTACTGAAATTAATACTGAAATACTAACATGCATAATCGCAATAGTAAAATTTATACCGTAATTAGTGATATAGAAGTGAGTCGGGTGATCGTCGTTTTGTTTTTCAGTACTGAAATCAGTATTAAATTATTAAAGTGGATAATCGCAATACTAAATTTTAGTACTGAAATGAGTGATGTAAAACATAGTTGGGTCATCTTGGTGCTATATTTCCGTACTGAAATCAATATTGAAATATTAAGGTGGATAATCACAATACTGAATTTTAGTACCGAAATTAGAAATTTACAACTCAGTCGTGTCATCGTGGGGCTGTTTTTTGAGTATTGGAATATTAACGTGGTTAGTCTCAATGCTATATTTCAGTACCGAAATTAGTGATATCAAATTGAGTCATGCGTTCATCCTACTGTTTTTCAGTACTGAAATCAATACTGCAATATTTACATGGATAATCGCAGTACCGAATATTGGTAACAAATTTGTGATATACAGCTAAGTCTCGTGATCATCGGTTTGTATTTATGTCTTGAAATCAGTATTGAAATATTAGTGGATAATCGCAATACTGAATTTTAATACCAAAATTAGTGATATACAACTTAGTGTGATGATCGTCATTTTATATTTCAGTATTGAAATCCATATTGATATATTAATGTGGATAATCACAATACTAAATTTTAGTACTGAAATTAGTGATACACGACCGAGTCGGGTCATCGTGGTGTTGTATTTCAGTATTGAAGTCAGTACGGAAATGTTAACATGTATAACCAAATACTGAGTTTTAATACCAAAATAAGTGATATAGAACTGAGTGAGGTGTTAGTCGTGCTATTTTTTTGCACTCAAATCAATACTGACATATTAACATAGATAATCGCAATACTGAATTTTATACCGAAATTAGTGATATAAAACTGAGTCAGGTCATCCTAGTGCTATTTTTAGTATTGAAATCTATATTGAAAAATTAACGTGAAGAATCACAATACTGATTTCTAGTACCAAAATTAGTGATATACAAGTGAGTCGGGTGATCTCGTTTTATATTTCAGTACATAAATCAGTATGGAAATATTAAGGTGGATAATCGCAATACTGAATTTCAGTACCGAAATGAGTGATATAGAACATAGTCGGGTCATCTTGGTGATGTAGTTCAGTATTGAATTCAGTACTGAAATATTAACGTGGATAATCAGAACACTGAATTTTAGTACCGAAATTAGTGATACACAATCGAGTCGGGTCATCGTGGTGCGGTAAGGTGGATAATCACAATACTCAATTTTAGTACCGAAATTAGAAATTTACAACTCAGTCGGGTCATCATGGTGCTGTTTTTTGAGTATTGAAATATTACCGTGGTTAGTCTCAATGCTATATTTCCGTACCGAAATTAGTGATATAGAATTGAGTCATGCGTTCATCCAGATGTTTTTCAGTACTGAAATCAATACTGTAATATTTACATGGATAATCGCAGTACTGAACATTAGTAACAAATTTGGGATATACAGCTATGTCTCGTGATCATCGTTTTGTTTTTAAGTCTTGAAATCAGTATTGAAATATTAGTGGATAATCGCAATACTGAATTTCAATACCAAAATTAGTGATATACAACTGAGTGTGATGATCGTCATTTTATATTTCAGTATTGAAATCAATATTTGTATATTAATGTGAATAATCACAATACTAAATTTTAGTACTAAAATTAGTGATACACGACCGAGTCGGGTCATCGTGGTGATGTATTTCAGTATTGAAGTCAGTACAGAAATGTTAACATGAATAATCATAATACTGTGTTTTAATACGAAAATCAATGATATAGAACTGAGTGAGGTGTTAGTCGTGCCATTTCTTTGTACTCAAATCAATACAGACATATTAACATAGATAATCGCAATACTCGATTTTATACCGAAATTAGTGATATAAAACTGAGTCAGGTCATCCTAGTGCTATTTTTAGTATTTTAAATTAGTATTGAAAAATTAACGTGAAGAATCACAATACTGAATTCTCGTACCAAAATTAGTGATATACAAGTGAGTCGGGTGATCTCGTTTTGTATTTCATTACTGAAATCAGTATTGAAATATTAAGGTGGATAATCGAAATACTGAATTTCAGTGCCGCAATGAGTGATATAGAACATAGTCGGGTCATCTTGGTGATCTAGTTCAATATTGAAATCGGTACTGAAATATTAACGTGGATAATCAGAACACTGAATTTTAGTACCGAAATTAGTGATACACAATCGAGTCGGGTCATCGTGGTGCGGTAAGGTGGATAATCACAATACTCAATTTTAGTACCGAAATTAGAAATTTACAACTCAGTCGGGTCATCATGGTGCTGTTTTTTGAGTATTGAAATATTACCGTGGTTAGTCTCAATGCTATATTTCCGTACCGAAATTAGTGATATAGAATTGAGTCATGCGTTCATCCAGATGTTTTTCAGTACTGAAATCAATACTGTAATATTTACATGGATAATCGCAGTACTGAACATTAGTAACAAATTTGGGATATACAGCTATGTCTCGTGATCATCGTTTTGTTTTTAAGTCTTGAAATCAGTATTGAAATATTAGTGGATAATCGCAATACTGAATTTCAATACCAAAATTAGTGATATACAACTGAGTGTGATGATCGTCATTTTATATTTCAGTATTGAAATCAATATTTGTATATTAATGTGAATAATCACAATACTAAATTTTAGTACTAAAATTAGTGATACACGACCGAGTCGGGTCATCGTGGTGATGTATTTCAGTATTGAAGTCAGTACAGAAATGTTAACATGAATAATCATAATACTGTGTTTTAATACGAAAATCAATGATATAGAACTGAGTGAGGTGTTAGTCGTGCTATTTCTTTGTACTCAAATCAATACAGACATATTAACATAGATAATCGCAATACTCGATTTTATACCGAAATTAGTGATATAAAACTGAGTCAGGTCATCCTAGTGCTATTTTTAGTATTTTAAATTAGTATTGAAAAATTAACGTGAAGAATCACAATACTGAATTCTCGTACCAAAATTAGTGATATACAAGTGAGTCGGGTGATCTCGTTTTGTATTTCATTACTGAAATCAGTATTGAAATATTAAGGTGGATAATCGAAATACTGAATTTCAGTGCCGCAATGAGTGATATAGAACATAGTCGGGTCATCTTGGTGATCTAGTTCAATATTGAAATCGGTACTGAAATATTAACGTGGATAATCAGAACACTGAATTTTAGTACCGAAATTAGTGATATAGAATCGAGTCGGGTCATCATGGTGCGGTTTTCAATATTAAATATTAACGTGGATAATCAAAATACTAAGTTTTAGTACTGAAATTAGTGATATAATACCGAGTCAGGTGTTAGTCAAGCTATTTTTGAGTACTCAAACAAATACTGAAATACTAACCTGGATAATCGCAATAGTAAAATTTATACCGAAATTAGTGATATAGACGTGAATCGGGTGATCATTGTTTTGTTTTTCAGTACTGAAATCAGTATTAAAGTATTAAAGTGGATAATCGCAATACTGAATTTTAGTACCGAAATGAGTGATGTAAAATATAGTCGGGTCATCTTGGTGCTATATTTCAGTACGGAAAGCAATATTGAAATATTAAGGTGGATAATCACAATACTGAATTTTAGTACCGAAATTAGAAATTTACAACTCAGTCGGGTCATCGTGGTGCTGCTTTTTGTGTATTGAAATATTAACGTGGTTAGTCTCAATGCTATATTTTAGTACCGAAATTAGTGATATAGAATTGAGTCAGGCGTTCATCCAGCTGTTTTTCAGTACTACAATCAATACTGCAATATTTACATGGATAATCGCAGTACCGAATATTAGTAACAAATTTGTGATATACAGCTAAGTCTCGTGATCATCGTTTTGTTTTTAAGTCTTGAAATCAGTATTCAAATATTAGTGGATAATCGCAATACTGAATTTTAATACCAAAATTAGTGATATACAACTGAGTGTGATGATCGTCATTTTATATTTCAGTATTGAAATCAATATTGATATATTAATGTGGATAATCACAATACTAAATTTTAGTACTGAAATTAGTGATACACGACGAGTCGGGTCATCGTGGTGCTGTATCTCAGTATTGAAGTCAGTACGGAAATGTTAACATGTATAATCATAACACTGAGTTTTACTACCAAAATCAGTGATATAGAAGTGACTGAGGTGTTAGTCATGCTATTTTTTAGTACTCAAATCAATACTGACATATTAACATAGATAATCGCAATACTGAATTTTATACCGAAATTAGAAATTTACAACTCAGTCGGGTCAACTGTAACGCCCGGGCAATCAAGCTACAGTAATTCCCCGCTAATCATGCCACGTCACCTCAGTTACTGTTGTTAACCGTGCGATGATCCAAAACCGTTTCATAATTTAAATTCAATTAGTGTCAACAATAAAAGTTTTTCAAATATTAAAACTAAAATGTTCGGAGTGAACCAAATATTGCATAGATAAAAATGGTGGAGAAACCTAGATTTAATAAAATGTTTAAGTGTTCAAAATAATTAAAATAGAGGGTCAAATGTTAAAATAAATGCCTTTTGGATTTTATAAAATATTAAGCTATTTTAAATTTGGGTTGAGGATTAATGTGGCAATAGTATACTTAAAAGTATTAAATTAAGTGCTAGTGATAATTTTTATAAAACTAAAATAAAAGAAAACTAAAAGTAAAACAGTAAAAGAAATTAATAAAAAGAAAAAAAAAACAAAACAAAACACTGGGCCGACCGTGGCCCAGCTGGCCCGCCCACCAGGCCGGCCCAACCTAGGGCCTACCTAACCCCCCCCCCCACTCCCACCGAACCCTAACCCGTAACCCCCACTCCCCCCACGATTCCCCTTTCCCCCTCGTCTCCTCCCTTGGCGCCCCCGATCCAGATTGGGCATGGCCCCGCCGCCCACCGCCGACCTCCGTCGCCGAACCCCGACGCCGCCCAGTTCTGCTCCACCGTCGTCCGCGCCCGCCTCCTCAACCCTCCTCCCCGCCGGACCGCCCCGAGCCCGAAGCCGCTCCGGCCCCCAAACTCGACGTCGCGTCGCCATCACTGTTGCCTGGAGGAACACCTCGCCGGAGTCCCGCGCTGCCTCGACTCCGTCGCCGCACGTCGTCCACGTCCTCCCCCTCGACGGATTTCCCCGCGCCTCGTCGGAGAACCCCTGCATCGGGGGTATGGAACCCCATCTCCCCCTGTTTCCTCTGTCCGCGTCGCGCACCGCCGGCCCCGCCTCGCGCATGGTCGCTCTGTCATGCGCGCCTCGGCTTGCCTTGGCCACGCGCCCCACGCACCAGGCCGCGCCTTCCCTGCATCTACTGCTGCTACCGCCGTTCGTTCCGCCCAGTAGCCGCTCGCTGCCCCGCTCCGCATCGCCACTACACGCCCCGCCGCGCGGCCTCACGCATGCGCCCGCCACCCGCTGCGCGCGCCTACGCCCCGGGCCACTCCACGCTCGCCTCGGCCCCCGTCCCTCTCCCCGCGATGCCTCTTCCTCCCTCCCGTGGCACCGCCCTCCGCCGCCTCCCATGGCCGACGTCGTGGGCGCCGGCGGCCTCGCCATTCCCGTGGCTGGCGCCCCCCCTGCCTGTCGATTTGGGCGCTCGCCTAGTCGGGCGCCGATGCCCGACGCCTGGCTCCGCCCAGCGCCCGTTGCCCGTTCGCACGTGCCCATTTGGCCCTATGGGCCACTGCCCAGTGGGCCCCCCCGCCCCACACCCCTCTGTTTAAAAAAAAGAATTAAAGAATTAAAAATAAATAGAAATATTAATTAATTAATTAATTAACTAAATTAATTAACTTAATTAATTGAGTTTAATTAACCTAATCAATTAACTAAACTAAATAAACCTGCTTAGTTAGTCTTAGGCGATGACAGCGGGACCCACATGTCAGTTTGACTAGGTCAACTGACCAGTTGACTGCTGACATCACCCTGACATCATGCTGACGTCATAACTGCATTTTCGGATTAAATTAATAATAATAATTTATAAATGGATTTAAATCTTTAAAAGTGAATATAAAATAATACGTAACTCGGATGGGAAAACTTTGTACATGAAAGTTGCTTAGAACGACGAGACGAATCCGGATACGTAGCCCGTTCGTCCGCCACACATCCCTAGCATAGCAAACGTGCAACATTTCGCTTCTGGTTCATCTGTCCAAAAACACGAAACCCCGGGGATAATTTCCCGGATGTTTCCCCTTTCGCCGATATCATCTATCCCTACGTTAGGTCACCCCTAACACAACGTATCGCCGCGTCTTACTTTGTGTTACATTTGATTGCTTTGTTATTTATTGTGTTCCCCCTCCGTTACTTCTTTTCGGTAGACTTCGAGACCGCTGCCGATGTTCGTGTGTTCGACTACATCGAAGACGACCCCTCCTACTTGACAGAGCAACCAGGCAAGCCCCCCCCCCCCTGATCACCAGATATCGCCTATTCTTCTCTATACTTCTTGCATTAGAGTAGTGTAGCATGTTACTGCTTTCCGTTAATCCTATCCTGATGCATAGCCTGACATTGTTGCTACAGTTGTTACCCTTACCTGCTATCCTACTGCTTAGTATAGGATGCTAGTGTTCCATCAGTGGCCCTACACTCTTGTCCGTCTGCCATGCTATACTACTGGGTCGTGATCACTTCGGGAGGTGATCACGGGTATATACTATATACATTATATACATGACACATGTGGTGACTAAAGTCGGGTCGGCTCGAGGAGTACCTGCATGTGACGCCCCCGATTTGACCGTACACTAATCATGCACGCAAATGTGTACGATCACGATCAGGGACTCACTGGAAGATATCACAACACAACTCTACAACATAAATAAGTCATACAAGCATCATAATACAAGCCAGGGGCCTCGAGGGCTCGAATACAAGTGCTCGATCATAGACGAGTCAGCGGAAGCAACAATATCTGAGTACAGACATAAGTTAAACAAGTTTGCCTTAAGAAGGCTAGCACAAAAGTAGCAACGATCGAAAAGGCAAGGCCTCCTGCCTGGGACCTCCTAACTACTCCTGGTCGTCGTCAGCGGCCTGCACGTAGTAGTAGGCACCTCCAGTGTCGTAGGTGTCGTCGTCGACGGTGGCGTCTGGCTCCTGAACTCCAACATCTGGTTGCGACAATCCGGTATAGAAAGGGGAAAAGAGGGAGAAAAGCAACCGTGAGTACTCATCCAAAGTACTCGCAAGAAAGGAGCTACACTACATATGCATGGGTATATGTGTAAAGAGGCATATCAGTGGACTGAACTGCAGAATGACGGAATAAGAGGGGGATAGCTAGTCCTGTCGAAGACTACGCTTCTGTACATCTCCATCTTGCAGCATAAAGAAGAGAGTAGATTGAACTCCTCCAAGTAGCATCGCATAGCATAATCCTACCCGGCAATCCCCTCCTCGTCGCCCTGTTAGAGAGCGATCACCGGGATGTATCTGGCACTTGGAAGGGTGTATTTTATTCAGTATCCAGTTCTAGTTGTCATAAGGTCAAGGTACAACTCCGGGTCGTCCTTTTACCGAGGGACACGGCTATTCGAATAGATAAACTTCCCTGCAGGGGTGCACCACATAACCCAACACGCTCGATCCCAATTGGCCGGACACACTTTTCTGGGTCATGCCCGGCCTCGTAAGATCAACACGTCGTTGCCACACCTAGGCTCAACAGAGAGGTCAGCACGCCGGTCTAAACCTATGCGCGCAGGGGTCTGGGCCCATCGCCCTATGCACACCTGCACGTTGCGAACGCGGCCGCGAGCAGACCTAGCAACCCACACGGTCACGGCGGTTACGTCAAAGCGGTCCAACACGGCGCGCGCCACTCAGTCACTGACGTCAAAAGAGCTTCGGCTGATACCACGACGTCGGGATACCCATAACTACTCCCACGTAGATGGTTAGTGCGTATAGATCAAATGGCCAGACTCAGATCAAATACCAAGATCTCGTTAAGCGTGTTAAGTATTCGCGAACGCCGACCAGGGCCAGGCCCACCTCTCACCTAGGCGGTCTCAACCTGCCCTGTCGCTCCGCCACAAAGATCCACTTGCGGGTACTCCTTTGAGCCGACCCGACTTTAGTCATCACATGTGTCATGTATATAGTATATAAGTATATGCCCGTGATCACCGCCCAGGGGATCATGGCCCGATAGTATAGCACAGCAGACGGACAAGAATGTAGGGCCACTGATGGAAATCTAGCATCCTATACTAAGCATGTAGGATTGCAGGTAAAGGTATCAACAGTAGTAGCAAGGATAGGCTATGCATCAGAATAGGATATCGAAAAGCAGTAACATGCTACACTACTCTAATGCAAGCAGTATAGAGGAGAGTAGGCGATATCTGGTGATCAAGGGGGGGGCTTGCCTGGTTGCTCTGGCAAGTAGGAGGGGTCGTCGACTCCGTAGTCGAACTGGGCAGCAGCAGTGTCGGTCTCGTAGTCTACCGGAGAGAAGAGGGGGAAGAAACAGTAAATACAATGCAAACATAAGCATGACGATGCGTGACATGACAATGAGCGATGCCAGGGGTGTCCTAACGCGACAGTAGGTGGTACCGGTGAAGGGGGGGACATCCGGGAGGTACTCCCGATGTTTCGCGTTTTCGGACAGTCGGACCGGAGGGGGAAAGTTGCTAGTTCGATAGGTTAGGGAGGTGTGGTGGACGAACGGACCGCGTATTCGGATTCGTCTCGTCGATCTGAGCAACTTTCATATAGAAAACATTTTCATCCGAGTTACGGTTTAAAAGATATGAATTTTCAAAGTTTATTTGAATTTCTGGAATTATTTAATTAACAGAAAAAGGGATATGACGTCAGCATGACGTATGAGTGACGTCAGCGGTCAACAGTCCGGGTTGACTGGTCAAACTGACAAGGGGGACCCACCTGTCATAGACAGTGGGTTAACAGAGGATTAACTAATTAGTTTTTTAGTTAATTAACTACTGGGCCCACCTGTGAGTGAGAGATTAATTAAACTAATTATTATTTTTTATAAAACATTTTCTTTTTCTTTTCTTTTTAATTTTTGCGGCGGGGCCCGCATGTCAGTGACTGGGCCTGCCCAGTCAGCAGTTGACTGGGTCAACCCAGTCAACTGGGTCCCATGGGGGCCACTGGCAGTGACCCAGGGGTGGCCCCAGGTGTGCCACGTCGGCGGCCGGCGCCGGAGTAACGCCGGCGACCGAAAACACGGCGGAGGCGCTCGGGACCTCGCCGGAATCCACGTACAGGGCACCGTTCAGGGAGTTTTTGGTCGCGTTCGAAAGCTACGGCTGCGCCGCGTCCAACGGTGGTGGTTGTGGCGGCAGGGTTGACCGGAATCGAGCGCGGCGAGCTCATCGGCGGACGACCGGAGTCGGACGCCAGAGGAAAGGGCGACGCAGCATGCTAGCGAGCGAACGGAGAGGCTAGGTGGGACGTGCGTTAGGAGGCGAATGCAACGGGCGCTGGCCCGTGACCATTTCGTCACCGGAGGCACGCCGGCGACGAGCGCAGGCGGCAGCGCGTTCGGGCGCTCAACGGAGGCTATGCTAGGAGGCACGGGGAGGCACGGGCGCGGGCTCGTTGGGCTCCTGGGAGCTCCAGGAGTTTGACTACGAGCTCGGACGCGAGCTCAGGCCACGGTAGCCACGGCGGCGAGGTGATATGCGGCGGCGAGCTCAAAGCAACGGCGACGAGCTAGCTAGGGAGGCTCACGCAGTGCAAGGAGGAGAATGGAGGGAGGGAGGAGCTCACCGAGCGGCTACGTAAAGCCTGCGACAGCTTAGTAGCGCAGAGGTGGCCGGAGACGACGGCGGTCACCGACGCCCGAGGCGGAAGGGGGCGGCTCGATCCGCTGCCTGCGGGGCTCCCCGGCTTGCGTTCGTGGACGGGGACGAGGAAGCCGATGACGGCGGAGCTGCTGGACAGGTTGGCGAGGCGAGGCGAGGTTGGTTGCCGCGGTTGCGACGGCGGACGGCGACGGAGGCGCTCGGGATGATGGGGGGGAGCACGGTGCGGCGCGAAGGAGAGGGGATGAGGGAGGCGCAGGGGCCGAGAGTGAGCGGGGTGAGTGGGAGAGAGACCCGAGGAGGCGGGGGCCGCTGGCGCCCTTATCCTCTCGCGGGGTTCACCGCCGGCGAGGGGGTTCGGGGGCGACGCGCCCCATTCCGACCCGGTCGGGGGAACAGGAAGGGGACGCGGGGGGGAAGGTGGGCTGGGCCGGGGTCGCGGCTGCGGGTGGCGGCCCAGCTTGGGCCGGGGGGGGTTCGGGGTTTGGGCCGGGGGGTCAGTGGGGGGGGAGGCCTGCTCCTTTTGCTTTCCTTTTCTGTTCTGTTTTGTTTTCTGTTTTCCTTTTATTTGTTTTATTTCATTTAAAGCATTTAGGCATTTTATAAAAATGTGTTTTCTCCACCATAATTACCAGTGTAATATTTGGCACCCACTGAACATTTTTGTTTGAGTTTTTGAAAACTTTTATTTTTCACTTTAATTATATTTGAAGTTTGAACTAGGAGTTAGAAAGGAAGGTGATTCAAATGTGATCAAGCCTTGTTTAGCAACATGAATAGCTTAATCACAGGGAGTTACTGTAGCATGATTCCCAGGGTGTTACAAATCTCCTCCACTACAAGAAATCTCGTCCCGAGATTTATGAGGTAGAAGGAAACAGTGCGGGGTATTCTTCGCGTAGACGATCCTCTCGTTCCCAAGTGGCCTCATCTTCAGAATGGTGGGACCACTGGACTTTGAGAAACTTGATCGCCTTCTGACGTGTGCGGCGTTCAGCTTGATCGAGAATGCGGACCGGATGCTCCTTATAGGAGAGGTCTTGCTGCAATTCGAGCACTTCATGATCCACAGCTCGGATTGGATCCTTGAAGCAACGACGGAGCTGTGACACATGGAACACATCGTGAACCTGAGAAAGGTTCGGCGGTAGCTCCAGTTGGTATGCCACTTTTCCACGCCTTTCGAGAATAGGGAATGGGCCAATATAGCGAGGAGCTAGTTTGCCCTTGATCTCGAAGCGGTGAGCACCCTTCATAGGTGTGACTCGAAGATAAGCCTTTTCGCCAGGTTGATAGACCATGTCTTTATGATGACGGTCATACTGACTCTTCTGACGTGACTGAGCAGTCTTGAGATTCTCGCGAATAATGCGGACTTGTTCTTCGGCATCTTGGATAATATCCGGACCGAAGAGTGGACGTTCCCCAGTTTCTGACCAATTCAGAGGGGTTCGGCACTTTCGTCCATATAACACTTCGAAGGGGGCCATCTTCAGACTAGCTTGATAGCTATTATTATAGGAGAACTCAGCATACGGGAGAGATTCCTCCCATTTCTTGCCGAAGGAAATAACGCAAGCTCGAAGCATGTCTTCGAGAACTTCATTGACGCGTTCAACTTGTCCTTGCGATTGAGGATGAAACGCAGTACAGAATGACAGATGAGTTCCCATTGCTTCTTGGAAACTTGCCCAGAATCTTGAAGTGAATAAGCTGCCACGGTCTGAGCTGATAACCAATGGAATACCGTGGAGTGAAACAATCCTGGACATATAGAGCGTTGCCAACTGGCTAGCAGTGATCGTTTCTTTGACTGCCAGGAAATGTGCAACTTTGGAAAGCCGGTCAATGACGACAAGAATAGCATCATTACCTTTCTGCGATTTGGGAAATCCAGTGACGAAGTCCATCTCAACATGGTCCCATTTCCATTCAGGAATAGAGATAGGTTGCAGAGTTCCAGCAGGCCTTTGATGTTCTGCTTTGATACGACGGCAAACGTCACACTCAGCAACATAATGAGCTATGTCTTGCTTCATATTAGACCACCAGAATCTCTGACGGATGTCTTGATACATCTTTGTACTACCAGGATGGATACAAAGAGGCGTATCATGAGCTTCTTTCATAACTTCCTGTGTCATATCCAGGTTTTTCTCTGCACATGGCACCACTAGGCGGCCCTTGAAGTATAGGGTGCCATCTTCAGCAATGGTGAAGAATGAGGGCTTTCCTTCTGCGAGGTAGCGCTTAATCTTGTGGGCTTCAGAGTCATACCACTGTAGCCGTTTGATGTTGTCCTCGAGATCTGGTTTAGCAACTAGGGTATTGAGGGAATCCTGGGTAACGACGTGGAGGTTCACCCTGCCAAATTTCTTAGGAGGGGGAGCGAGTGCACCCGGAGGAACAATATGGAGGTTCAGCTTCCTGAATTCTTCAACAAGCGAGGGCTGAACTTTATGAACCTGGAGGTGGTTGAAGTAAGACTTGCGGCTCAAGGCATCAGCCATTACATTAGCCTTGCCTGGAGTATAGGAAATACCCAAGTCAAAGTCTGCAACGAGCTCCATCCATCTCTGCTGACGGAGGTTCAGATCTGGTTGAGTAAACAGATACTTCAGACTTTGGTGGTCAGTGAAGATCTCGCAACGATTACCGAGAAGGTAATGTCGCCACTGCTTCAGCGCATGAATGACGGCAGCAAGTTCGAGGTCGTGAACTGGGTAGTTCTCTTCGTGAGGGCGCAATTGTCGAGAGGCATAAGCAATCACTTTGCGGTCTTGCATTAGGACACAGCCTAATCCTTGACGGGAAGCGTCGCAATAGATGACGAAGTCCTTCTTAGTATCAGGTGGAGCTAGAACTGGGGCAGAAGTCAATTTGTCCTTGAGTGCCTGGAAACTTTCCTGACATTTGTCTGTCCATTGGAACTTGACGCCCTTATGTAACAGGTTAGTCAGAGGCCTGGCGATCTTGGAGAAGTTCTCGACAAATCGACGGCAATAGCTGGCGAGACCGAGAAAACTTCTGACTTGCTTAACGTTCTTGGGAGGAGTCCAATCAAGAATAGCCTGAACTCGCTCGGGGTTGACGGCAATACCATCCTTAGAGATGACATGCCCAAGATAGGTTACTTCGGGTAGCCAGAATTCACATTTAGAGAACTTGGCATATAGTTGATGTTCTCGTAGCTTTTCCAGCACAAGTCGAAGATGCTCAGCATGTTCTTCTTCGTTCTTGGAAAATATCAGGATATCATCCAGATAAACCACGACGAACTTGTCGAGGTAATCCATGAATATGTAGTTCATCAGACGAGAGAAGGTGGCTGGAGCATTGGTTAAACCGAAAGACATGACGGTGTACTCGTACGAACCATAGCGAGTCACGAAGGCGGTCTTTGGGATATCCTCTTCGCGAACACGGATCTGGTGGTAGCCCAACCTCAAGTCGAGCTTAGAGAACACTGACGAACCCGCCAGTTGATCATACAGATCATTGATCCAAGGAAGAGGGTATTTATTCTGAATGGTAGCTTGGTTTATAGGACGGTAGTCTTGAACTAACCGGTTTGTCCCATCCTTCTTCTTGACAAAGAGAGAAGGTGCTCCCCAAGGAGAGCAACTTGGGCGAATGAATCCTTTGCGAAGAGACTTGTCGATTTCCTCCTTAAGCTCAAGGAGTTCATGCGGCGGCATTTTGTAGGGTCGCTTGGCTATAGGAGTGGTGCCTGGTTTCAAGTCGATGATGAATTCGACAGCTCTAGCAGGGGGAATCCCCGGAAGTTCTTCAGGAAAGACGTCGAGGAATTCACGCACGACGGGAATGTTTTCAATGCCCTCGAGTGGTGCAGCGTTCAATGCATTCAATTCATAGAGCCTTGCCTCGGAATTTTGCACCAGATGGGCTTGGTAAGTAACTATCTCATCTGAAGGGTGTAGCAGATGGACGGTCTTAGTGGTGCAAACGATTGAAGCAGTATGCGCTTTTAACCAATTCATTCCCAGAATGAGATCAATGGTACAGGACTTCAGTACGATGGGAGAGACAAGAAATTCCAGTCCTTCAATTTCAACAGTAACATCGCGACTAACCATAGAGGTTTGACATTGGCCCGCAGGGGTGTGTACCACTAGCGGAGTGTTTATCTCTTCGTGATTAATGCCATGCAAGAATGCAAATTCTGCTGAAATGAATGAGTGGGATGCTCCTGTATCAAATAAAACGGATGCTGGTACTGAATTTACGAGGAGTGTACCCATCACAGTAGCAGGCTGGTCTTGAGCTTCGCTGAGATCAACGTGGTTGGCATGAGCACGACCATGAGACTTAGCATTGTTGTTGCGGGGCTGGTTGTTACCACGGCCAGTTGCTGGAAGGGCCAGTTGATTCTGATTCTGATAGCAGTTCCTGGCAAAGTGACCCGGTTGACCACACTTGAAGCACAGACCATTATCGGGAGTGGGAACAGGAGCCCCAGGTGGGGGAGCTGGTAGCTTTGACTGCTTAGATGGTGGAGGAGGCAGACGCGGTGCAGCATAAGATTTCCTGGGAGCAGGTGCATTTGGACGATACATGCTGTTCGGGATCCAAATCTTACGCTTCTGTGAGGGCGAGCCCGAAGATGAGCCCGTGTCACGGTTGCGCCTCTGAGAGCTCTGGTATTCCTGCAGACCAGTCTCGACATTGATGGCCTTATTCACCAAGGTGGCGAAATCGGCGAAGTCATGCACTAGAAGTGCGAGCTTGATGTCAGCTTGAAGGCCATCACGGAACTTCTCCTGTCTGCGTGCATCAGTTGTAATGTCCTCTTCAGCATAACGGGACAAGTCCAGAAACTCCCGCTGATAAGCTTCGACAGATTTGTTGCCTTGGGTGAGGTTGCGGAACTCACGCTTCTTCCGGTCCATGACTCCCTGAGGAATGAAGCGGGCACGGAAAGCAGCTTGGAAGTCTGGCCAGGTGATGATTGTTCCAGCTGGCAGAGTACGCCTGTGGCTGTCCCACCATAGAGCTGCGGGTCCCTTCAAGAAGAAGGACGCAAAATTGACATAGCTGGCAGGGGCTACATCAGCAGACTCCATCTCATAGGTGATGTCACGGAGCCAGTCATCAGCATCCAGAGGCTGAGTTGAGCTGCGGTAGATGGTTGGGTTGAGGCGTATGAAATCTTGAAGAGTCACTTGAGCTGGCTGTTGGTTCATATTGGGGCGAGGAAACTGAGCCATCATATTTTCCATGAATTGGCGGTTCAATTCAAACTGTTGGATCATAGCAGCCATGTACTCAGGTGGTGGTGGGGCATCGCCACCACGACCACGACCACCTGGTCTAACCATCCTGCTAATATATAACAGGGGTAGTTCAGTATTGAGAAAGTTTGCAATGACAAGAATCGTTCATGATGAAACATGCATAGTTGAAAGGAGCACGATAGCTACTACATAGTAGTCGGCATAGTTTACAAAAGGGGTCATGCATAGAGTTCAGTACACAGAGTTCAGTACATAGACTAAAACATCATAGGTGGCACACAGGCTCGCGGCGAATGCCCCTAACAATACAAGCAAGTCTACATCAGTCCCAAGAGGTACTGTGGAGGTAATCGTAGCCCGACAGCTGGTAGTGAGGCAACGGATAGCCCTCCACATCAGCAGACTGGGGGCCGCGGATACTCAGGTGTAGAGCCCGACGCTCAGGTGGCAGAAGAGGGCCAAGTGCCGGAGAGTAGCCTCCCACCTCTGGCCATCCAACACCGTGGGGCATCACGGTCCTGGCTGGGTAGATCGCAGATCGCGGTACCTGTCCAGACCGGACAAAGGGGTGCAGCAGCGTCAGAGCATGGTAAAGGTGCTGACGGCTGGTGTACATCTCGTGGCAAAGAGCTCGGTTAGCTCGATCCAGCCCATCAGCATGCAGAACCAAGTGCTGATGGTAGAAGGGCTCTCGGGTGACAGTGGAGTAGGCAGCAGTATAGTATCCCTCCGCACCAACATCAGAGGCGATAGCAATGTGCCTGAAAGGGGAGGTGTCCAACTCCCGATACTCTCCACGAAGACGTGTCAGAGCAGCATAGGCTGCATCGTGGACAGCCATATCGATGGTCACACCAACACCATGTGCGGTGTGCAGCACAGTAGTGGAGTCGTACTCCCGAGAGTAGAGGTGGACGATGGCACGGTACTGCTCCTGGTTAAAGTCCTGGTACTCCTCGTAGACGGTGTACTCAGGGTGCCAGCGATAACCCAGATAGTTCATCATCTCAGCTAGCACCGCAGGTGATCCCGAGGCACCAATGGCAATCGTGTGGCGAACAACCTGCCTCGTGGGTTCCATCTGAAAGCAAAGACGTTTCAAAGGAGTCAAATGACAGTGTGTGAATTGTTCAAAATACTATTCTAAGAAACAACTATGGCTTATCCATCTTTGGGGTGAACGCGGTCACGGGATCCTAGTGTTAGAGTTAGTAAATTCGTTTAACCCGAATAGAAGAGAGTTCAGAGTCCCAGAGTGGTCGAGGAGTAAAAAGATCCTAGTACCACCCAATGGAGACGTGGGCCCGTAAGCCGCACAGCCATGTTAGTAAAAGTTTGCAATGTCTACTCGACTTCGGCCAAGGAGTGTGGAAGGGGGGTTCCTACAGGCAGTCGGCTCTGATACCAACTTGTGACGCCCCCGATTTGACCGTACACTAATCATGCACGCAAATGTGTACGATCACGAGCAGGGACTCACGGGAAGATATCACAACACAACTCTACAACATAAATAAGTCATACAAGCATCATAATACAAGCCAGGGGCCTCGAGGGCTCGAATACAAGTGCTCGATCATAGACGAGTCAGCGGAAGCAACATTATCTGAGTACAGACATAAGTTAAACAAGTTTGCCTTAAGAAGGCTAGCACAAAAGTAGCAACGATCGAAAAGGCAAGGCCTCCTGCCTGGGACCTCCTAACTACTCCTGGTTGTCGTCAGCGGCCTGCACGTAGTAGTAGGCACCTCCAGTGTCGTAGGTGTCGTCGTCGACGGTGGCGTCTGGCTCCTGAACTCCAACATCTGGTTGCGACAATCCGGTATAGAAAGGGGAAAAGAGGGAGAAAAGCAACCCTGAGTACTCATCCAAAGTACTCGCAAGCAAGGAGCTACACTACATATGCATGGGTATATGTGTAAAGAGGCATATCAGTGGACTGAACTGCAGAATGCCGGAATAAGAGGGGGATAGCTAGTCCTGTCGAAGACTACGCTTCTGGACATCTCCATCTTGCAGCATAAAGAAGAGAGTAGATTGAAGTCCTCCAAGTAGCATCGCATAGCATAATCCTACCCGGCAATCCCCTCCTCGTCGCCCTGTTAGAGAGCGATCACCGGGATGTATCTGGCACTTGGAAGGGTGTATTTTATTCAGTATCTAGTTCTAGTTGTCATAAGGTCAAGGTACAACTCCGGGTCGTCCTTTTACCGAGGGACACGGCTATTCGAATAGATAAACTTCCCTGCAGGGGTGCACCACATAACCCAACACGCTCGATCCCAATTGGCCGGACACACTTTTCTGGGTCATGCCCGGCCTCGTAAGATCAACACGTCGCAGCCCCACCTAGGCTCAACAGAGAGGTCAGCACGCCGGTCTAAACCTATGCGCGCAGGGGTCTGGGCCCATCGCCCTATGCACACCTGCACGTTGCGAACGCGGCCGCGAGCAGACCAAGCAACCCACACGGTCACGACGGTTACGTCAAAGCGGTCCAACACGGCGCGCGCCACTCAGTTGCTGACGTCAAAAGAGCTTCGGCTGATACCACGACGTCGGGATACCCATAACTACTCCCACGTAGATGGTTAGTGCGTATAGACCAAATGGCCAGACTCAGATCAAATACCAAGATCTCGTTAAGCGTGTTAAGTATTCGCGAACGCCGACCAGGGCCAGGCCCACCTCTCACCTAGGCGGTCTCAACCTGCCCTGTCGCTCCGCCACAAAGATCCACTTGCGGGTACTCCTACGAGCCGACCCGACTTTAGTCATCACATGTGTCATGTATATAGTATATAATATATGCCCGTGATCACCGCCCAGGGGATCACGGCCCGATAGTATAGCACAGCAGACGGACAAGAATGTAGGGCCACTGATGGAAATCTAGCATCCTATACTAAGCATGTAGGATTGCAGGTAAAGGTATCAACAGTAGTAGCAAGGATAGGCTATGCATCAGAATAGGATATCGAAAAGCAGTAACATGCTACACTACTCTAATGCAAGCAGTATAGAGGAGAGTAGGCGATATCTGGTGATCAAGGGGGGGGGCTTGCCTGGTTGCTCTGGCAAGTAGGAGGGGTCGTCGACTCCGTAGTCGAACTGGGCAGCAGCAGTGTCGGTCTCGTAGTCTACCGGAGAGAAGAGGGGGAAGAAACAGTAAATACAATGCAAACATAAGCATGACGATGCGTGACATGACAATGAGCGGTGCTAGGGGTGTCCTAACGCGACAGTAGGTGGTACCGGTGAAGGGGGGGGCACATCCGGGAGGTACTCCCGATGTTTCGCGTTTTCGGACAGTCGGACCAGAGGGGGAAAGTTGCTAGTTCGATAGGTTAGGGAGGTGTGGTGGACGAACGGACCGCGTATTCGGATTCGTCTCGTCGATCTGAGCAACTTTCATATAGAAAACATTTTCATCCGAGTTACGGTTTAAAAGATATGAATTTTCAAAGTTTATTTGAATTTCTGGAATTATTTAATTAACAGAAAAAGGGATATGACATCAGCATGACGTATGAGTGACGTCAGCGGTCAACAGTCCGGGTTGACTGGTCAAACTGACAAGGGGGACCCACCTGTCATAGACAGTGGGTTAACAGAGGATTAACTAATTAGTTTTTTAGTTAATTAACTACTGGGCCCACCTGTCAGTGAGAGATTAATTAAACTAATTATTTTTATTTATAAAACATTTTCTTTTTCTTTTCTTTTTAATTTTTGCGGCGGGGCCCGCATGTCAGTGACTAGGCCTGCCCAGTCAGCAGTTGACTGGGTCAACCCAGTCAACTCGGTCCCGTGGGCGCCACTGGCAGTGACCCAGGGGTGGCCCCAGGTGTGCCACGTCGGCGGCCGGCGCCGGAGTAACGCCGGCGACCGAAAACACGGCGGAGGCGCTCGGGACCTCGCCGGAATCCACGTATAGGGCACCGTTCAGGGAGTTTTTGGTCGCGTTCGAAAGCTACGGCTGCGCCGCGTCCAACAGTGGTGGTTGTGGCGGCAGGGGTGACCGGAATCGAGCGCGGCGAGCTCATCGGCGGACGACCGGAGTCGGACGCCAGAGGAAAGGGCGACGCAGCATGCTAGCGAGCGAACGGAGAGGCTAGGTGGGACGTGCGTTAGGAGGCGAATGCAACGGGCGCTGGCCCGTGACCATTTGGTCACCGGAGGCACGCTGGCGACGAGCGCAGGCGGCAGCGCGTTCGGGCGCTCAACGGAGGCTATGCTAGGAGGCACGGGGAGGCACGGGCGCGGGCTCGTTGGGCTCCTGGGAGCTCCAGGAGTTTCACTACGAGCTTGGACGCGAGCTCAGGCCACGGTAGCCACGGCGGCGACGTGATATGCGGCGGCGAGCTCAAAGCAACGGCGACGAGCTAGCTAGGGAGGCTCACGCAGTGCGAGGAGGAGAATGGAGGGAGGGAGGAGCTCACCGAGCGGCTACGTAAAGCCTGCGACAGCTTAGGAGCGCAGAGGTGGCCGGAGACGACGGCGGTCACCGACGCCAGAGGCAGAAGGGGGCGGCTCGATCCGCTGCCTGCGGGGCTTCCCGGCTTGCGTTCGTGGACGGGGACGAGGAAGCCGACGACGGCGGAGCTGCTGGACAGGTTGGCGAGGCGAGGCGAGGTTGGTTGCCGCGGTTGCGACGGCGGACGGCGACGGAGGCGCTCGGGATGATGGGGGGGGAGCACGGTGCGGCGCGAAGGAGAGGGGATGAGGGAGGCGTAGGGGCCGAGAGTGAGTGGGGTGAGTGGGAGAGAGACCCGAGGAGGCGGGGGCCGCTGGCGCCCATATCCTCTCGCGGGGTTCACCGCCGGCGAGGGGGTTCGGCGGCGACGCGCCCCGTTCCGACCCGGTCAGGGGAACAGGAAGGGGATGCGGGGGGGGGGGGGGGGGGAAGGTGGGCTGGGCCGGGGTCGCGGTTGCGGGTGGCGGCCCTGCTTGGGCCGGGGGGGGGGTTCGGGGTTTGGGCCGGGTGGTCAGTGGGGGGCGAGGCCTGCTCCTTTTGCTTTCCTTTCTGTTCTGTTTTGTTTTCTGTTTTCCTTTTATTTTTTTTATTTCATTTAAAGCATTTAGGCATTTTATAAAAATGTGTTTTCTCCACCATAATTACCAGTGTAATATTTGGCACCCACTGAACATTTTTGTTTGAGTTTTTGAAAACTTTTATTTTTCACTTTAATTATATTTGAAGTTTGAACTAGGAGTTAGAAAGGAAGGTGATTCAAATGTGATCAAGCCCTGTTTAGCAACATGATTAGCTTAATCACAGGGAGTTACTGTAGCATGATTCCCAGGGTGTTACACTGCAAGTGATTCTGATGAGGGGGCTGAAAGGACAGGTGGCTCCACCCCGGTAGAGGTGGGCCTGGGTTCCTGACGGCCCCCGACTGTTACTTTGTGGCGGAGCGACAGGGCAGGTTGAGACCACCTAGGAGAGAGGTGGGCGTGGCCCTGGTCGGCGTTCGCGGATACTTAACACGTTTAACGAGATCTTGGTATTTGATCTGAGTCTGGCCATTTGGTCTATAAGAACTAACCATCTACGCGGGAGTAGTTATGGGTATCCCGGCGTCGTGGTATCAGCCGAAGCCTTCGTGACGTCAGCGACTGAGTGGCGCGCGCCGTGTTGGACCGCTTTGCCGTAACCGCCGTGATCGTGTGGGTTGCTAGGTCTGCTCGCGGCCGCGTTCGCAACGTGCAGGTGTGCATAGGGCGATGGGCCCAGACCCCTGCGCGCATAGGGTTAGACCGGCGTGCTGACCTCTCTGTTGTGCTTAGGTGCGGCTGCGACGTGTTGATATTACGAGGCCGGGCATGACCCAGAAAAGTGTGTCCTGCCAAATGGGATCGAGCGTGTTGGGTTATGTGGTGCACCCCTGCAGGGAAGTTTATCTATTCAAATAGCCGTGTCCCTCGGTAAAAGGACGACCCGGAGTTGTACCTTGACCTTATGACAACTAGAACTGGATACTTAATAAAACACACCCTTCCAAGTGCCAGATATAACCCGGTGGTCGCTCTCTAACAGGGTGACGAGGACGGGATCGCCCGGTAGGATTATGCTATGCGATGCTACTTGGAGGACTTCAATCTACTCTCTTCTACATGCTGCAAGATGGAGATGTCCAGAAGCGTAGTCTTCGACAGGAGTAGCTATCCCCCTGTTATTCTGGCATTCTGCAGTTCAGTCCACTGATATGCCCCTTTACACATATACACATGCATATGTAGTGTAGCTCCTTGGTTGCGAGTACATTGGAAGAGTACTCACGGTTGCTTTTCTCCCTTTTTTCCCCTTTCTATACCTGATTGTCGCAACCAGATGCTGGAGTCCAGGAGCTAGAGGTCCCGAGGATGATTCTACTTGGAGTTCAGCTTCGAGGAGTAGTTAGGAGGTCCCAGGCAGGAGGCCTTGCCTTTTCGATCGTTGCTACTTTGTGCTAGCCTTCTTAAGGCAAACTTGTTTAACTTATGTCTGTACTCAGATATTGTTGCTTCCGCTGACTCGTCTATGATCGAGCACTTGTATTCGAGCCCTCGAGGCCCCTGGCTTGTATTATAATGCTTGTATGACTTATTTATGTTTTAGAGTTGTGTTGTGATATCTTCCCGTGAGTCCCTGACCTTGATCGTACACATTTGCGTGCATGATTAGTGTACGGTCAAATCGGGGGCGTCACAAGTTGGTATCAGAGCCGACTGCCTGTAGGAACCCCCTCTCCACACTCCTTGGCCGAAGTCGAGTCTAGTCAGTGAAAACTGTTTTACTAACATGGCTGTGTGGCTTACGGGCCCACGTTGCCATTGGGTGGTATTAGGATCTTTTACTCCTTGCCTATACTCTGGGACTCTGATCTCTCTTCTATTCGGGTTAAGTGAACTTTACTAAATCTAACATTAGGATCTCATTATCACTTTCACCCGGAGAGCCCCTTATTACTGATGATCGTCTGCTGCACGTGAAGACCCTGAAGATACTCTCTGCTGATAACCCGAGGACTTGTGTTCATCGCTTTTGCAATTCCCTTTCATCGATAAACTCCTATAGATAACCACGTATACTCGCCATTCATACAATGTTTCCCAGTTGATCTTGTTATTGCAAGATACCCCGAAATTCTCTCTGTTGTTCCGAGAATCCTTTGAGCTTACTGCCTTGCTGTTCTTTGTCACCTGAATACCCCTACGGATAATTCTCGCACTTACCGAGTATCCGGTCATCCCCAGTTGATTCAAGTATTCCACAATAGTCTTCAAAATACTATTCGATCTTTCGAAAATCCTCAGGAGCCTATTGCTCTTGAAATTCTTGTTTGCTTGCATTATGGTTAATCCCATAAGTCTCGTAATCTTATTGGCATCTCTTGTGATTATCATTTTGAGTCCGTTGATTCAATTTGTTGTGAATGCTCGCAATCCTCAATCATATCCTAGAATTCATTCTTCCGGCTCAGACGTCATTTTAAACATGAGCTGGATCTCGACCTATCAAATTGCCATCAATTGTACCCCTAAGCCTACCCAACTTATCCATTCTTGATCAGAGCGTTGCTTCTGACCCCCTGATTTGGAAATCATAATTCTTTTGCATTTGAACTTTGAGTTAGTCAATTGTTTCTATAATCAGATCTCCTTGCATTCTTCTTCCTCTGGTTGAGTACCGATGCTCACATCAGATCCCTTGTGGACCATCGGTTCCTTTGTTGGATTTTATCCGACAGTGTCCTTCGTATTCAAATAACCTTGTGATTTCCACGGATATATAATGCCTGTGGTAAATTGTATCCTCTCGTTTTGACACCCATGTTCTACTATCGAGCTTGAGTTATTTACCCCTAAAGCTTGTGGTATATGTTTCCACGATGCCCCGATGGGTTGAACCTATGCCTTCCTTAATCGGTGTGAACCCGAAAGATTTCGGGGGACATACTTATCTGGTATTGCACCAGGTAAAACTTTCGACAACTAATGTCATTATCGAAATACGAGAGGCGAATGGAAGGTTATGCATTGAAGAAGTGGGAGTCGACCTTGAACCTTTGTGTTCATGCCCATGGACACGATGTAGATCCTATCATGGAAGCTTTTCTTATAATAATTACCCCCTTGTAATAAGTTCATCTGGTATCCGTGGACGTGGTTCCGACCATGTCTCTCCTTGATTCCGTTTCTCGTGCAAGTTTGAGCACTTGTCCTCTGTAAGAGCAATACCCCAGTCCAACCCCTACTTTGGTTTGTCATCGAGTATTACCCCCCTGGTATCTCGAGATTATCACGGAACTGCATAACTTCTTATGAGTTCTCCATCAAGTATTACATTCTCATTGATTCCAATTTTTCACGGGCTCCGAGTTGTTAGAACCCCTCAAGGACACCGATAAGTGAATCAATTCCACACTCCGATTCAATAACTCTAAGTAATTTTTGTTGCTTATGAGTTTAATAATCATTTAAGTCAGTCCTAGCCTGATCGGCTATATCCTTAGCGTGCTAAATTTTAACTATGCTACCTGGTCCTTAACCGTGGAGCACAACCTTTCGATGATGAGCTAAGCTTATGACGAGCTTCCTCATCTTATCGTTTCACCTCCAACAACAAGCTTGGTTTGGAGTTTGTGTCGTACCCTTGGTTCCAATAACTTTTCGCTTCACCATAGCTTTGACTTGATGTCATTGTCGACCGATTACATCTCCAAGAAACCTCTCGACAAGTGTGTCATGATCATCGTCAACATTTTAACTTCTTCCAGGATCATGATGAGAAATACCATCCTTGCCCTCGATGATCTGTGTTATCATCGGCAATATTCTTACCTTCCCCCCCAACACGAACTTGTTCATATTTTGTGATGTATCTTGATTTCCCCTGCTATCCAACTTATGTTATGTTCTACCGTGGAGTATTACCATTTTTGATGTCAAGAATGTCGTGAACATTACTCCACCTCTTAAGAATTCTTGGTACAGTGATACTTCTCACCATCACCATTCTTTCTTGGTCCCCGTGTAGTTTCTAAACGAAATACCAACAAATGGTCTGTGATGTGTAGATTCTAAACTTCTAGCAACCCTATTGCTTTGAAGTTATTGGTCTATAGTTCCATTCTACGTCTATGGCTTAATGAATCATCATTCGAACATTGATCGTGCTACCTAGCCCATATTTTGGGTGCACATTTCAGCCAATGTTTAACTGTGTATGTTTTCCTCAAGCATACTTCATTAAGTCATTCGATCTAGCTAATGTTTCTCCTTGTTCACATAGTTTTGGAAATCCATCTTTTGGAAGTCTCACTGGATTGTCGCTGAGTCAATCAATCACCTCCTCACCTCTCCTTGGTTTAATGATGAACTCTTGTTTCGGAACTTGCTTTCATGGTTCATTTCCTGAGAATCTTACAATGTCATCCCATCAATTTGTGGTGCACCGTTCTTCTCAGACATCCTAAGTCTGAGGTAACCTGACACCAATCTGATCTGAATCTTGGTCAGAAATTATGGTTGGAACGTAATTCCAAGAGTTATAACATTAGTCTTGTTATAACCCGGTAAGATGATGTCATGCCTAGCACACATGGCCGGATGACCTATTGATATAGTATCCTCCTTAACAAGGTTAGCCATTCTTCCATGAGGAAATTGTAAGACTTATTCCATAAGTTGTTCCTGATGGAACCTTTGTGAATCCATGGCCTGATCTTACCTATTGACCATGTCAATGCTATCTCGAAGCCTGTCTATGGTACTCTGATTTTCAACAGGAACATTTGAAGCCCAAAGCTAATTGTTTCCTGCTCAATTATCCAAACACCGTTGTATGGGTAATGTCATGAAATTTCCTTCTCCTTACCTAAAGAGTTTTCTACGTTATATCCCGTCATGGATATCATGCTCTGCTTACCCTTGGGAAGAATATACCCTTGAAATATGTGTTTTAACACATTTTCCTTTCCATTTTTCTGTTTAATCTGATAATCATATTTTCCTTTCCATTGTTTGGTTTAACCTTTCTGGTGATCTATATGATCTAAGCAGTAATATCCTCCTGCTTATGTAAACACCTCGGTGTACAACTCTGTCAGTAAGACCCTGTTAATATTGTTGGTGACATTTTCGGTAACCCCCGATGGACGAGAACTTTGCCTATTGGTCCGCATCATTTCAACGAGCAGGAAAGTGCTTCTCTTCGTCCCTCGCCCTTGGTACCAACGTGTTGCCGACATAACTGACAGGGTACGCTCTGACATGCCTTGCTATCATGACCGTGCAAGATGTCACTGCTCCTATAAAAAAAACCACATGGTGGGCCCATAACCCACAGTTCCACAGGATCGAAACCTGACTCTCCTGTACACCCTTTTGACAAAGTTATTCCTCGCGCTTGACTTCGTATGCAATTCACGGGCCACCTGCCTAGTGATCTATTCTGGTATTAGGCGCAATACTTATTCATGTTGCTTGAACCCCTTTCACACTTTGTTTCAGGCATCGAACGATTGCCTACCCGTTTGAAAACCTTGGTACCATCGTATATTGCACTCAACGAATTCACTAAAATACAACTCGTGGGGTACCTTGTGTATTTCCCATTGAATTCACCGTCAGATGCCCAGCTTTGTGGAGATGGGTTCTTCCAGAGTTTTTCGCCTTGGTCGCGCTCGTAGGACGTTAGAGATCCCGAAGAAAGGATGACGACTTGATCATGGTGACTTGAAGCAGAGAAATGAAGGCATCAACGAAAGGGATCAACCTCTTCGAAAGGGCAGCCAAGACCGAGAAGACTCGTTAGGCTTTCGCTACCAACACTTTCCCCCCTACTCCACCGCTTAAATCTCGGGACGAGATTTCTTGTAGTGGAGGAGTTTTGTAACGCCCAGGCAATCAAGCTACAGTAATTCCCCGCTAATCATGCCACGTCACCTCGGTTACTGTTGTTAACCGTGCGATGATCCAAAACCGTTTCATAATTTAAATTCAATTAGTGTCAACAATAAAAGTTTTTCAAATATTAAAACTAAAATGTTCGGAGTGAACCAAATATTGCATAGATTAAAATGGTGGAGAAACCTAGATTTAATAAAATGTTTAACTGTTCAAAATAATTAAAATAGAGGTTCAAATGTTAAAATAAATGCCTTTTGGATTTTATAAAATATTAAGCTATTTTAAATTTGGGTTGAGGATTAATGTGGCAATAGTATACTTAAAAGTATTAATTTAAGTGCTAGTGATAATTTTTATAAAACTAAAATAAAAGAAAACTAAAAGTAAAACAGTAAAAGAAATTAATAAAAAGAAAAAAAACAAAACAAAACACTGGGCCGACCGTGGCCCAGCTGGCCCACCCACCAGGCCGGCCCAACCTAGGGCCTACCTAACCCCCCCACTCCCACCGAACCCTAACCCGTAACCCCCACTCCCCCCCACTATTCCCCTTTCCCCCTCGTCACCTCCCTTGGCGCCCCCGATCCAGATCGGGCACGGCCCCGCCGCCCACCGCCGACCTCCATCGCCGAACCCCGACGCCGCCCAGTTCTACTCCACCGTCGTCCGCGCCCGCCTCCTCAACCCTCCTCCCCGCCGGACCCCCCCCCCCCGAGCCCGAAGCCGCTCCGGCCCCCAAACTCGACGTCGCGTCGCCATCACTGTCGCCTCGAGGAACACCTCGCCGGAGTCCCGCGTTGCCTCGACTCCGTCGCCGCACGTCGTCCACGTCCTCCCCCTCGACGGATATCCCCACGCCTCGTCGGCGAACCCCTGCATCGGGGGTATGGAACCCCATCTCCCCCTGTTTCCTCTGTCCGCGTCGCGCACCGCCGGCCCCGCCCCGCGCATGCTCGCTCTGTCACGCGCGCCTCGGCTTGCCCTGGCCGCGCGCCCCACGCACCAGGCCGCGCCTTCCCTGCATCTATTGCTGCTACCGCCGTTCGTTCCGCCCCGTAGCCGCTCGCTGCCCCGCTCCGCATCACCACTACATGCCCCGCCGCGCGGCCTCACGCATGCGCCCGCCACCCGCTGCGCGCGCCTGCGCCCCGGGTCACTCCACGCTCGCCTCGGCCCCCGTTCCTCTCCCCGCGATGCCTCTTCCTCCCTCCCGTGGCGCCGCCCTCCGCCGCCTCCCTTGGCCGACGTCGTGGGCGCCGGCGGCCTCGCCACGCCCGTGGCTGGCGCCAACCTGCCTGTCAATTTGGGCGCTCGCCCAGTCGGGCGCCGACGCCCGACGCCCGGCTCCGCCCAGCGCCCGTTGCCCGTTCGCACGTGCCCATTTGGCCCTATGGGCCACTGCCCAGTGGGGCCCCCCGCCCCACGCCCCTCTGTTTAAAAAAAAGAATTAAAGAATTAAAAATAAATAGAAATAATAATTAATTAATTAGTTAACTAAATTAATTAACTTAATTAATTGAGTTTAATTAACCTAATCAATTAACTAAACTAAATAAACCTGCTTAGTTAGTCTTAGGCGATGACAGCGGGACCCACATGTCAGTTTGACTAGGTCAACTGACTAGTTGACTGCTGACATCACACTGACATCATGCTGACGTCATAATTGCATTTTCGGATTAAATTAATAATAATAATTTATAAATGGATTTAAATCTTTAAAAGTGAATATAAAATAATCCGTAACTCGGATGGGAAAACTTTGTACATGAAAGTTGCTCAAAACGACGAGACGAATCCGGATACGTAGCCCGTTCGTCCGCCACACATCCCTAGCATAGCAAACGAGCAACATTTCGCTTCTGGTTCATCTGTCCGAAAACACGAAACACCAGGGATAATTTCCCGGATGTTTCCCCTTTCGCCGATATCACCTATCCCTACGTTAGGTCACCCCTAACACAACGTATCGCCGTGTCTTACTTTGTGTTACATTTGATTGCTCTGTTATTTATTGTGTTCCCCCTTCGTTACTTCTTTTCGGTAGACTTCGAGACCGCTGCCGATGTTCATGTGTTCGACTACATCGAAGACGACCCCTTCTACTTGACAGAGCAACCAGGCAAGCCCCCCCCTTGATCACCAGATATCGCCTATTCTTCTCTATACTGCTTGCATTAGAGTAGTGTAGCATGTTACTGCTTTCCGTTAATCCTATCCTGATGCATAGCCTGACATTGTTGCTACAGTTGTTACCCTTACCTGCTATCCTACTGCTTAGTATAGGATGCTAGTGTTCCATCAGTGGCCCTACACTCTTGTCCGTCTGCCATGCTATACTACTCGGCCGTGATCACTTCGGGAGGTGATCACGGGTATATACTATATACATTATATACATGACACATGTGGTGACTAAAGTCGGGTCGGCTCGAGGAGTACCCGCAAGTGATTCTGATGAGGGGGCTGAAAGGACAGGTGGCTCCACCCCGGTAGAGGTGGGCCTGGGTTCCTGACGGCCCCCGACTGTTACTTTGTGGCGGAGCGGCAGGGTAGGTTGAGACCACCTAGGAGAGAGGTGGGCCTGGCCCTGGTCGGCGTTCGCGGATACTTAACACGTTTAACGAGATCTTGGTATTTGATCTGAGTCTGGCCATTTGGTCTATACCCACTAACCATCTACGCAGGAGTAGTTATGGGTATCCCGGCGTCGTGGTATCAGCCGAAGCCTTCGTGATGTCAGCGACTGAGTTGCGCGCGCCGTGTTGGACCGCTTTGACGTAACCGCCGTGATTGTGTGGGTTGCTAGGTCTGCTCGCGGCCGCGTTCGCAACGTGCAGGTGTGCATAGGGCGATGGGCCCAGACCCGTGCGCGCATAGGGTTAGACCGGCGTGCTGACCTCTCTGTTGTGCTTAGGTGGGGCTGCGACGTGTTGATCTTACGAGGCCGGGCATGACCCAGAAAAGTGTGTCCGGCCAAATGGGATCGAGCGTGTTGGGTTATGTGGTGCACCCCTGCAGGGAAGTTTATCTATTCGAATAGCCGTGTCCCTCGGTAAAAGGACGACCCGGAGTTGTACCTTGACCTTATGACAACTAGAACTGGATACTTAATAAAACACACCCTTCCAAGTGCCAGATATAACCCGGTGGTCGCTCTCTAACAGGCTGACGAGAGGGGATCGCCGGGTAGGATTATGCTATGCGATGCTACTTGGAGGACTTCAATCTACTCTCTTCTACATGCTGCAAGATGGAGATGTCCAGAAGCGTAGTCTTCGACAGGATTAGCTATCCCCCTCTTATTCTGGCATTCCGCAGTTCAGTCCACTTATATGCCCCTTTACACATATACACATGCATATGTAGTGTAGCTCCTTGCTTGCGAGTACTTTGGATGAGTACTCACGGTTGATTTTCTCCCTTTTTCCCCTTTCTATACCTGATTGTATCAACCAGATGCTGGAGTCCAGGAGCTAGAGGTCCCGAGGATGATTCTACTTGGAGTTCGGCTTCGAGGAGTAGTTAGGAGGTCCCAGGCAGGAGGCCTTGCCTTTTCGATCGTTGCTACTTTGTGCTAGCCTTCTTAAGGCAAACTTGTTTAACTTATGTCTGTACTCAGATATTGTTGCTTCCGCTGACTCGTCTATGATCGAGCACTTGTATTCGAGCCCTCGAGGCCCCTGGCTTGTATTATAATGCTTGTATGACTTATTTATGTTTTAGAGTTGTGTTGTGATATCTTCCCGTGAGTCCCTGACCTTGATCGTACATATTTGCGTGCATGATTAGTGTACGGTCAAATCGGGGGCGTCACATCATCGTGGTGCTGTTTTTTGAGTATTGAAATATTAACGTGGTTAGTCTCAATGCTATATTTTAGTACCGAAATTAGTGATATAGAATTGAGTCATGAGTTCATCCAGCTGTTTTTCAGTACTGAAATCAATACTGCAATATTTACATGGATAATCGAAGTGCCGAATATTAGTAACAAGTTTGTGATATACAGCTAAGTCTCGTGATCATCATTTTATTTTTAAGTCTTGAAATCGGTATTGAAATATTACTGGATAATAGCAATACGGAATTTTAATACCAAAATTAGTGATATACAACTGAGTGTCATGATCGTCATTTTATATTTCAGTATTGAAACAAATATTGATATATTAATGTGGATAATCACAATACTAAATTTTAGTACTGAAATTAGTGAGACACGACCGAGTCGGGTCATCGTGGTGCTGTATTTCAGTATTGAAGTCAGTACGGAAATGTTAACATGTATAATCATAATACCGAGTTTTAATACCAAAATCAGTGATATAGAACTGAGTGAGGTGTTAGTCATGCTATTTTTTAGTACTAGAATCAATACTCACATATTAACATAGATAATCGCTATACAGAATTTTATACCGAAATTACTGATATAAAACTGAGTTAGGTCATCCTAGTGCTATTTTTAGTATTGAAAAATTAACGTGAAGAATCACAATACTGAATTCTAGTACCAAAATTAGTGATATACAAGTGAGTCGGGTGATCTCGTTTTGTATTTCAGTACTGAAATCAGTATTGAAATATTAAGGTGGATAATCGCAATACTGAATTTCAGTACCGAAATGAGTGATATAGAACATAGTCGGGTCATCTTGGTGATCTAGTTCAGTATTGAAATCAGTACTGAAATATTAACGTGGATAATGAGAACACTGAATTTTAGTACCGAAATTAGTGATATACAATCGAGTCGAGTCATCGTGGTGCGGTTTTCAATATTAAATATTAACGTGGATAATCACAATACTAAGTTTTAGTACTGAAATTAGTGATATAGAACCGAGTCAGGTGTTAGTAAAGCTATTTTTGAGTACTCAAATTAATATTTTTGAGTCATCGTGGTGCGGTTTTCAATATTAAATATTAACGTGGTTAATCTCAATGCTATATTTTAGTACCGAAATTAGTGATATAGAATTGAGTCATGCGTTTATCCAGCTGTTTTTCAGTACTGAAATCAATACTGCAATATTTACATGGATAATCGCAGTACCGAATATTAGTAACAAGTTTGTGATATACAGGTAAGTCTCGTGATCATCGTTTTGTTTTTAAGTCTTGAAATCGGTATTGAAATATTAGTGGATAATCGCAATACTGAATTTTAATACCAAAATTAGTGATATACAACTGAGTGTGATGATCGTCATTTTATATTTCAGTATTCAAACCAATATTGATATATTAATGTGGATAATCACAATACTAAATTTTAGAACTGAAATTAGTGATACACGACCGAGTCGGATCATTATTGAACTCAGTACGGAAATGTTAACATGTATAATCATAATACTGAGTTTTAATACGAAAATCAGTGATATAGAACTGAGTGAGGTGTTAGTCATGCTATTTTTTAGTACTCAAATCAATACTGACATATTAACATAGATAATCGCAATACTGAATTTTATACCAAAATTAGTGATATAAAACTGAGTCAGGTCATCCTAGTCCTATTTTTAGTATTGAAATCAGTTTTGAAAAATTAACGTGAAGAATCACAATACTGAATTCTAGTACCAAAATTAGTGATATACAAGTGAGTCGGGTTATCTCGTTTTGTATTTCAGTACTGAAATCAGTATTGAAATATTAAGGTGGATAATCGCAATACTGAATTTCAGTACCGAAATGAGTGATATAGAACATAGTCGGGTCATCCTGGTGATCACTAGTGGAAAAGGGGGCTTTTGTCCCGGTTGGTAAGGGCCTTTAGTCCCGGTTTTTGAACCGGGACTAAAGGGTCGTTACTAATGCCTCCCCCCTTTAGTCCCGGTTCTTACACGAACCGGGACGAAAGGTCGTCCAGGTGGACCTAGCCTGGAGCTAAAGGAAATTGTATGAAAATTTTTTGTGAAAATTTTTTTGCGATTTTTTTTAATTTTCAAATTTCTGAATTATTTTAACCTCTAATCTCGAATCACCACCCCTCATCACTGCTCAATTTATCCTCTAATCTCTAATCACCCCTCATCATTCCAAATCATCTAACTTCCCGGACGGTCACCCATCCTCTCACTACTCCAACCTGAGCACGCTTAACTTCCGTGTTCTATTCTCCCTCGTTTCCAAGTCTGCACTTGTTGTTTTCCTGACAATAGTAAGATGTCAATTCTATTAACCCTCAGGAATTTAGCTTGAGCATGAAGTGACACATTTCACTGTTTGAGTTTGAAACTATTGTTTTAGAAAACAATAATTATTTAGTAACACTAATATTTCTGGAATAATTAGTTTGACCATTGTTTGACCACTATTTGACCACAGTTTGACCAGATTTGACCAAAATTCAAAAAAACTAAAATAATTATTTAGTAACACTAATATTCTAGAATAATTAGTTTGACCATTGTTTGACCACAGTTTGACCACAATTTGAATTTTTTTGCCTCTCCAGATCTTAAAAGCCCGGTATCTTTTTTCTGTTAGGTTTTTGAGGATTTTGAAAATGTTTAACGGGGTTCCCCCGGTTAAATTCGGATGTAACTTTTCGAGTAGATGATTTTTCATATAAATTTTTTTTTCATCCGAGTTCGTATGCAAAAGTTATGCCCATTTTAAGAAATTTCAGAGATATTTTGCAAATAAAGTCGAAATTCATATTTGTTAATTTTCCCAACAACTAGACCACATATCACATGGGAAACTTATTTTTTTATTTTTTTTGACATTTCCATCATTTTCTTTTGTTTTTTGTAAAACTGAAAAGGCGGTCCACAGGGGGGGGGTAGAGTTTGATGGGCCCTTTAGTAGGGGTTCGTGCCATGAACCGGTACTAATGCGTCAAAGCTCATTAGTACCGGTTGGTGGCACCAACCGGGACTAAAGGACTAACCTTTAGTCCCGGTTGATGCCACCAACCGGTAATAATGGGCATCGCACCCGTTAGTCCCGGTTCGTGGCACCAACCGGGACTAAAGGGCCCAGGTGAAGCGGGACTAATGCCTTAGCCGCACAAACCGGGACCAATGCTCACATTAGTCCCGGTTCGTGACTGAACTGGGACTAATGTGAATATTGCCCTGTGACGAAAGCCCTGTTTTGTACTAGTGGATCTAGTTCAGTATTAAAATCAGTATTGAAATATTAATGTGGATAATCAGAACACTGAATTTTAGTACCGAAGTTAGTGATATACAATCGAGTCGGGTCATCGTGGTGCGGTTTTCAATATTAAATATTAACGTGGATAATCACAATACTATGTTTTAGTACTGAAATTAGTGATATAGAACCGAGTCAGGTGTTAGTCAAGCTATTTTTGAGTACTCAAATTAATACTGAAATACAAACATGGATATTCGCAATAGTAAAATTTATACTGAAATTAGTGATATATAAGCGAGTCGGGTGATCGTCGTTTTGTTTTTCAGTACTGAAATCAGTATTAAAGTATTAAAGTGGATAATCGCAATACTGAATTTTAGTACCGAAACACTACAGGAAACAGGAAATTTGCCGTCTGTGGATCACAGACGGCAAAGACCTAAATCCAGACGGCCAAGATTTTGTCGTCAGGAAGCAGACGGCAAAGATAAGTCGGCAAAGAATACTTTGCCGTCAGCTATTTATCTGACAGACGGCAAAGAATTCGCCGTCAGCCGAAACTTCTTCGCCGTCTTCCTTATAAATCACATACGGCAAAGAAAAGTAGTTTTGTCGTCAACTAGACTACATCTTTGCTGTCAGCTATTCGTGTCTTTGCCTTCAGCCTCGCATATCACAGACAGCAAAGCATGGGGTCAAATAAAAAAACACAGCCGCGTTGCTCCCCCGAACGATGCGGTCAACGCATGCAAGTGCAGTGCCATATCTAATATTTCTGGCCTGTCCGTACCAACTGCCTTTCATTCATCATTAGTGAGTACAAAGTGTAAACAGGACCGCCAGAGAACTAAAGTTATAGAATAGTCCTTCAAATTTACACAAAGGACCCTAAAACATAAAATGGAAAAGCAATCGGGTCCTTCTTCTTCGCTGGAGTGGCCTGCTCGCCCAAACTTCCAGCCCGACGCCCGCCGCGCCACTCTGCCTCCCTGTCCTGCTCGTCCCGCTGCCACCCGGTCCTGCTCGTTACGCCGCCTCCCGGTCCTGCTCGTCGCGCCACCGTCTGGACCCGCTCAGCCGCGCGCCGCCGTCTGGACCTACTTAGCCGCGCTGCTCCGTCCCAGCCACGCTAGGGAGGCACGCAAGGGAGGTCATGGATGGGCAGTGGTCGCGAGGCGGAGTCCCCGGCTGTTGTCGCGGTGGAGCTCGCGAGGCAGAGCACGCGACCTCGAGGCCGCGGCCGGTGCCCGGGGTGGAGGCCGGCGGGGTGACGGGGCCGGGGCCGCCGGGGGCGACGGGGCGCGAAGACTGCCGAGGGTGACGAGCGCCGGGGCGCGGAGGCCGCTGGGGGTGGCCAGGCCGGGACCGGCGGGCGAGATGATGGCCAGCGTGGCAGGGGCCGGCCGGCGACATGGCGGCTAGCAAGGTGGTGGCGGGCGCCGGCGAGGCCTACGGTGGCGATGGGGGAGGTGGCCGCGGCCGCCGGCTGGCCTACAGTGGCGACGGGGAGGTGGCCGCGAAGTGGTTGGGGGCGAGGCCATGGCCGGGGGGCGTGCTCGATTTGGATCGAGTGGGAGAGAAACGAGAGGGAGAGAGAGACGTGCGGTGAGGGTGGGGATAAGGGAGAAAGGTCGAGGGGCGTGTGGGTGCTGCCCTGGGGGCGCGTGCATCATGGGTGGTTGGGGTGTGGATGGACTGGTGGGTGCGGATGTGCGTATAAGATGTTGCCAAGTCCTCGATCCATGTGATCGATCCGCGTGATGTGCTTCCTCTTTGCCGTCTGCGAAAAAAATACAGACGGCAAATACCTCACTTTGCCGTCTGCAAATTAAAATACAGACGGCAAATAATCTTCGCTGTCTCCTGAAAAAAATATAGACGGCAAAAAATCTTCGCCGTCTGTGATTTTTGTTGCAGACGGCAAAGTGAAGTCTTTGCCGTCTGTGATTTTTCTGACAGATGGCAAAGTCTATTTTCCCGTCAGTTTTCCTTTGCCGTCTGTTGCTGCCAACAAACCCTTTCTTTGCCGTCTGCCCGATGAAAAGCTGCCGGCAAAGACGCCCCCATACGGCAAATTATCTGTTTCCCATAGTGAAATGAGTGATGTAAAACATAGTCTGGTCATCTTGGTGCTATATTTCAGTACTGAAATCAATATTGAAATATTAAGGTGGATAATCACAATACTGAATTTTAGTACTGAAATTAGTGATACACGACCGAAATGAGTGATATAGAACATAGTTGGGTCATCTTGGTGATCTAGTTCAGTATTGAAATCAGTACTGAAATATGAACGTGGATAATCAGAACACTGAATTTTAGTACCGAAATTAGTGATATACAATCGAGTCGGGTCATCGTGGTGCGGTTTTCAATATCAAATATTAACGTGGAAAATCACAATACTAAGTTTTAGTACTGAAATTGGTGATATAGAACAGAGTCAGGTGTTAGTCAAGCTATTTTTGAGTACTCAAATTAATATTGAAATACTAACATGGATAATCGCAATAGTAAAATTTATACCGAAATTAGTGATATAGAAGTGAGTCGGGTGATCGTCGTTTTGTTTTTCAGTACTGAAATCAGTATTAAAGTATTAAAGTGGATAATCGCAATACTGAATTTTAGTACCGAAATGAGTGATGTAAAACATAGTCGGGTCATCTTGGTGCTATATTTCAGTACTGAAATCAATATTGAAATATTAAGGTGGATAATCACAATACTGAATTTTAGTACCGAAATTAGAAATTTACAACTCAGTCGGGTCATCGTGCTGCTGGTTTTTGAGTATTGAAATATTAACGTGGTTAATCTCAATGCTATATTTTAGTACCGAAATTAGTGATATAGAATTGAGTCATGGGTTCATCCAGCTGTTTTTCAGTACTGAAACCAATACTGCAATATTTACATGGATAATCGCAGTACCGAATATTAGTAATAAATCTGTGATATACAGCTAAGTCTCGTGATCATCGTTTTGTTTTTAAGTCTTGAAATCAGTATTGAAATATTAGTGGATAATCGCAGTACTGAATTTTAATACCAAACTTAGTGATATACAACTGAGTGTGATGATCGTCATTTTGTATTTCAGTATTGAAATCAATAGTGATATATTAATGTCGATAATCACAATACTAAGTTTTAGTACATAAATTAGTGATACACGACCGAGTCGGGTCGTCATGGTGCTGTATTTCAGTATTGCAGTCTGTACGGAAATGTTAACATGTATAATCATAATACTGAGTTTTAATACCAAAATCAGTGATATAGAACTGAGTGAGGTGTTAGTCGTGCTATTTTTTTGTACTCAAATCAATACTGACATATTAACATAGATAATCGCAATACTGAATTTTATACCGAAATTAGTGATATAAAACTGAGTCAGGTCATCCTAGCGCTATTTTTAGTATTGAAATCAGTATTGAAAAATTAACGTGAAGAATCACAATACTGAATTCTAGTACCAATATTAGTGATATACAAGTGAGTCGGGTGATCTCGTTTTGTATTTCAGTACTGAAATCAGTATTGAAATATTAAAGTGGATAATCGCAATACTGAATTTCAGTACCGAAATGAGTGACAGAGAACATAGTCGGGTCATCTTGGTGATCTAGTTCAGTATTGAAATCAGTACTGAAATATTAACGTGGATAATCAGAACCTTGAATTTTACTACCGAAATTAGTGATATACAATTGAGTCGGGTCATCGTGGTGCGGTTTTCAATATTAAATATTAACGTGGAAAATCACAATACTAACTTTTAGTACTGAAATTGGTGATATAGAACCAAGTCAGGTGTTAGTCAAGCTATTTTTGAGTACTCAAATTAATACTGAAATACTAACATGCATAATCGCAATAGTAAAATTTATACCGTAATTAGTGATATAGAAGTGAGTCGGGTGATCGTCGTTTTGTTTTTCAGTACTGAAATCAGTATTAAATTATTAAAGTGGATAATCGCAATACTGAATTTTAGTACTGAAATGAGTGATGGAAAACATAGTTGGGTCATCTTGGTGCTATATTTCCGTACTGAAATCAATATTGAAATATTAAGGTGGATAATCACAATACTGAATTTTAGTACCGAAATTAGAAATTTACAACTCAGTCGGGTCATCGTGGTGCTGTTTTTTGAGTATTGGAATATTAATGTGGTTAGTCTCAATGCTATATTTCAGTACCGAAATTAGTGATATAAAATTGAGTCATGCGTTCATCCTACTGTTTTTCAGTACTGAAATCAATACTGTTATATTTACATGGATAATCGCAGTACCGAATATTAGTAAAAAAATTCTGATATACAACTAAGTCTCGTGATCATTGCTTTGTATTTATGTCTTGAAATCAGTATTGAAATATTAGTGGATAATCGCAATACTGAATTTTAATACCAAAATTAGTGATATACAACTTAGTGTGATGATCGTCATTTTATATTTCAGTATTGAAATCAATATTGATATATTAATGTGGATAATCACAATACTAAATTTTAGTACTGAAATTAGTGATACTAACCAAATACTGAGTTTTAATACCAAAATCAGTGATATAGAACTGAGTGAGGTGTTAGTCGTGCTATTTTTTTGCACTCAAATCAATACTGACATATTAACATAGATAATCGCAATACTGAATTTTATACCGAAATTAGTGATATAAAACTGAGTCAGGTAATCCTAGTGCTATTTTTAGTATTGAAATCTATATTGAAAAATTAACGTGAAGAATCACAATACTGAATTCTCGTACCAAAATTAGTGATATACAAGTGAGTCGGGTGATCTCGTTTTGTATTTCATTACTGAAATCAGTATTGAAATATTAAGGTGGATAATCGAAATACTGAATTTCAGTGCCGAAATGAGTGATATAGAACATAGTCGGGTCATCTTGGTGATCTAGTTCAATATTGAAATCGGTACTGAAATATTAACGTGGATAATCAGAACACTGAATTTTAGTACCGAAATTAGTGATATACAATCAAGTCGGGTCATCATGGTGCAGTTTTCAATATTAAATATTAACGTGGATAATCACAATACTAAGTTTTAGTACTGAAATTAGTGATATAATACCGAGTCAGGTGTTAGTCAAGCTGTTTTTGAGTACTCAAACAAATACTGAACTACTAACATGGATAATCGCAATAGTAAAATTTATACCGAAATTAGCGATATAGACGTGAATCGGGTGATCGTTGTTTTGTTTTTCAGTACTGAAATCAGTATTAAAGTATTAAAGTGGATAATCGCAATACTGAATTTTAGTACCGAAATGAGTGATGTAAAACATAGTCGGGTCATCTTGGTGCTATATTTCAGTACTGAAATCAATATTGAAATATTAAGGTGGATAATCACAATACTGAATTTTAGTACCGAAATTAGAAATTTACAACTCAGTCGGGTCATCGTGCTGCTGGTTTTTGAGTATTGAAATATTAACGTGGTTAATCTCAATGCTATATTTTAGTACCGAAATTAGTGATATAGAATTGAGTCATGGGTTCATCCAGCTGTTTTTCAGTACTGAAACCAATACTGCAATATTTACATGGATAATCGCAGTACCGAATATTAGTAATAAATCTGTGATATACAGCTAAGTCTCGTGATCATCGTTTTGTTTTTAAGTCTTGAAATCAGTATTGAAATATTAGTGGATAATCGCAATACTGAATTTTAATACCAAACTTAGTGATATACAACTGAGTGTGATGATCGTCATTTTGTATTTCAGTATTGAAATCAATAGTGATATATTAATGTGGATAATCACAATACTAAGTTTTAGTACTGAAATTAGTGATAGACGACCGAGTCGGGTCGTCGTGGTGCTGTATTTCAGTATTGCAGTCAGTACGGAAATGTTAACATGTATAATCATAATACTGAGTTTTAATACCAAAATCAGTGATATAGAACTGAGTGAGGTGTTAGTCGTGCTATTTTTTTGTACTCAAATCAATACTGACATATTAACATAGATAATCGCAATACTGAATTTTATAACGAAATTAGTGATATAAAACTGAGTCAGGTCATCCTAGCGCTATTTTTAGTATTGAAATCAGTATTGAAAAATTAACGTGAAGAATCACAATACTGAATTCTAGTACCAATATTAGTGATATACAAGTGAGTCGGGTGATCTAGTTTTGTATTTCAGTACTGAAATCAGTATTGAAATATTAAGGTGGATAATCGCAATACTGAATTTCAGTACCGAAATGAGTGACAGAGAACATAGTCGGGTCATCTTGGTGATCTAGTTCAGTATTGAAATCAGTACTGAAATATTAACGTGGATAATCAGAACCTTGAATTTTACTACCGAAATTAGTGATATACAATTGAGTCGGGTCATCGTGGTGCGGTTTTCAATATTAAATATTAACGTGGAAAATCACAATACTGAATTCTAGTACCAAAATTAGTGATATACAAGCGAGTCGGATGATCTCGTTTTGTATTTCATTACTGAAATCAGTATTGAAATATTAAGGTGGATAATCGCAATACTGAATTTCAGTACCGAAATGAGTGATATAGAACATAGTCGGGTCATCTTGGTGATGTAGTTCAGTATTGAAATCAGTACTGAAAAATTAACATGGATAATCAGAACACTGAATTTTAGTACCGAAATTAGTGATATACAATCGAGTCGGGTCATCGTGGTGCGGTTTTCAATATTAAATATTAACGTGGATAATCACAATACTAAGTTTTAGTACTGAAATTAGTGATATAGAACCGAGTCAGGTGTTAGTCAAGCTATTTTTGAGTACTCAAATTAATACTGAAATACTAACATGCATAATCGCAATAGTAAAATTTATACCGAATTTAGTAATATAGAAGTGGTCGGGTTATCGTCGTTTTGTTTTTCAGTACTGAAATCAGTATTAAATTGGATAATCGCAATACTGAATTTTAGTATCGAAATAAGTGATGTAAAACATAGTCGGGACATCTTGGTGCTATATTTCAGTACTGAAAGCAATATTGAAATATTAAGGTGGATAATCACAATACTGAATTTTAGTAACGAAATTAGAAATTTACAACTCAGTCGGGTCATCGTGCTGCTGTTTTTTGAGTATAGAAATATTAACGTGGTTAGTCTCAATGCTATATTTTAGTACCGAAATTAGTGATACAGAATTGAGTCATGAGTTCATTCAGCTGTTTTCAGTACTGAAATCAATACTGCAATATTTACATGGATAATCGCAGTACCGAATATTAGTAACAAATTTGTGATATACAGCTAAGTCTCGTGATCACCGTTTTGTTTTTAAGTCTTGAAATCAGTATTGAAATATTAGTGGATAATCGCAATACTGAATTTTAATACCAAAATTAGTGATATACAACTGAGTGTGATGATCGTCATTTTGTATTTCAGTATTGAAATCAATATTGATATATTAATGTGGATAATCACAATACTAAGTTTTAGTACTGAAATTAGTGATACACGACCGAGTCGGGTCGTCGTGGTGCTGTATTTCAGTATTGAAGTCAGTACGGAAATGTTAACATGTATAATCATAACACTGAGTTTTAATACCAAAATCAGTGATATAGAAGTGACTGAGGTGTTAGTCCTGCTATTTTTTAGTACTCAAATCAATACTGACATATTAACATAGATAATCGCAATACTGTATTTCAGTATTGAAGTCAGTACGGAAATGTTAACATGTATAATCATAACACTGAGTTTTAATACCAAAATCAGTGATATAGAAGTGACTGAGGTGTTAGTCCTGCTATTTTTTAGTACTCAAATCAATACTGACATATTAACATAGATAATCGCAATACTGAATTTTATACCGAAATTAGTGATATAAAACTAAGTCAGGTCATCCTAGTGCTATTTTTAGTATTGAAATCAGTATTGAAAAATTAACGTGAAGAATCACAATACTGAATTCTCGTACCAAAATTAGTGATATACAAGTGAGTCGGGTGATCTCGTTTTGTATTTCATTACTTAAATAAGTATTGAAATATTAAGGTGGATAATCGAAATACTGAATTTCAGTGCCGAAATGAGTGATATAGAACATTGACGGGTCATCTTGGTGATCTAGTTCAGTATTGAAATCGGTACTGAAATATTAACGTGGATAATCAGAACACTGAATTTTAGTACCGAAATTAGTGATATACAATCGAGTCGGGTCATCGTGGTGCGGTTTTCAATATTAAATATTAACGTGGATAATCACAATAATAAGTTTTAGTACTGAAATTAGTGATATAGAACCGAGTCAGGTGTTAGTCAACCTATTTTTGAGTACTCAAATTAATACTGAAATACTAACATGGATAATCGCAATAGTAAAATTTATACCGAATTTAGTAATATAGAAGTGAGTCGGGTGATCGTCGTTTTGTTTTTCAGTACTGAAATCAGTATTAAATTGGATAATCGCAATACTGAATATTAGTATCGAAATAAGTGATGTAAAACATAGTCGGGTCATCTTGGTGCTATATTTCAGTACTGAAATCAATATTGAAATATTAAGGTGGATAATCACAATACTGAATTTTAGTACCGAAATTAGAAATTTACAACTCAGTCGGGTCATCGTGCTGCTGTTTTTTGAGTATAGAAATATTAACGTGGTTAGTCTCAATGCTATATTTTAGTACCGAAATTAGTGATACAGAATTGAGTCATGAGTTCATCCAGCTGTTTTTCAGAACTGAAATCAATACTGCAATATTTACATGGATAATCGCAGTACCGAATATTAGTAACAACTTTGTGATATACATCTAAGTCTCGTGATCATCGTTTTGTTTTTAAGTCTTGAAATCAGTATTGAAATATTAGTGGATAATCGCAATACTGAATTTTAATACCAAAATTAGTGACATACAACTGAGTGTGATGATCGTCATTTTGTATTTCAGTATTGAAATCAATATTGATATATTAATGTGGATAATCACAATACTAAGTTTTAGTACTGAAATTAGTGATACACGACCGAGTCGGGTCGTCGTGGTGCTGTATTTCAGTATTGAAGTCAGTACGGAAATGTTAACATGTATAATCATAACACTGAGTTTTAATACCGAAATCAGTGATATAGAAGTGACTGAGTTGTTAGTCCTGCTATTTTTTAGTACTCAAATCAATACTGACATATTAACATAGATAATCGCAATACTGAATTTTATACCGAAATTAGTGATATAAAACTAAGTCAGGTCATCCTAGTGCTATTTTTAGTATTGAAATCAGTATTGAAAAATTAACGTGAAGAATCACAATACTGAATTCTCGTACCAAAATTAGTGATATACAAGTGAGTCGGGTGATCTCGTTTTGTATTTCATTACTTAAATAAGTATTGAAATATTAAGGTGGATAATCGAAATACTGAATTTCAGTGCCGAAATGAGTGATATAGAACATTGACGGGTCATCTTGGTGATCTAGTTCAGTATTGAAATCGGTACTGAAATATTAACGTGGATAATCAGAACACTGAATTTTAGTACCGAAATTAGTGATATACAATCGAGTCGGGTCATCGTGGTGCGGTTTTCAATATTAAATATTAACGTGGATAATCACAATAATAAGTTTTAGTACTGAAATTAGTGATAGAGAACCGAGTCAGGTGTTAGTCAAGCTATTTTTGTGTACTCAAACAAATACTGAAATACTAACATGGATAATCTCAATAGTAAAATTTATACCGAATTTAGTAATATAGAAGTGAGTCGGGTTATCGTCGTTTTGTTTTTCAGTACTGAAATCAGTATTAAATTGGATAATCGCAATACTGAATATTAGTAGCGAAATAAGTGATGTAAAACATAGTCGGGTCATCTTGGTGCTATATTTCAGTACTGAAATCAATATTGAAATATTAAGGTGGATAATCACAATACTGAATTTTAGTACCGAAACTAGAAATTTACAACTCAGTCGGGTCATCGTGCTGCTGTTTTTTGAGTATAGAAATATTAACGTGGTTAGTCTCAATGCTATATTTTAGTACCAAAATTAGTGATACAGAATTGAGTCATGAGTTCATCCAGCTGTTTTTCAGTACTGAAATCAATACTGCAATATTTACATGGATAATCGCAGTACCGAATATTAGTAACAACTTTGTGATATACATCTAAGTCTCGTGATCATCGTTTTGTTTTGAAGTCTTGAAATCAGTATTGAAATATTAGTGGATAATCGCAATACTGAATTTTAATACCAAAATTAGCGATATACAACTGAGTGTGATGATCGTCATTTTGTATTTCAGTATTGAAACCAATATTGATATATTAATGTGGATAATCACAATACTAAATTTTAGTACTGAAATTAGTGATACACGACCGAGTCGGGTCGTCGTGGTGCTGTATCTCAGTATTGACGTCAGTACGGAAATGTTAACATGTATAATCATAATACTGAGTTTTAATACCAAAATTAGTGATATAGAACTGAGTGAAGTCTCGTGATCATCATTTTGGTTTTAAGTCTTGAAATCAGTATTGAAATATTAGTGGATAATCGCAATACTAAATTTTAATACCAAAATTAGTGATATACAACTGAGTGTGATGGTCGTCGTTTTATATCAGTATTGAAACCAATATTGATATATTATTGTGGATAATCACAATACTAAATTTTAGTACTAAAATTAGTGATACACGACCAAGTCGGGTCATCGTGGTGCTGTATTTCAGTATTGAAGTCAGTACGGAAATGTTAACATGTATAATCATAATACTTAGTTTTAATACCAAAATCAGTGATATAGAACTGAGTGAGGTGTTAGTCATGCTATTTTTTAGTACTCAAATCAATACTGACTTATTAACTTAGATAATTGCTATACTAAATTTTATACCGAAATTAGTGATATAAAACTGAGTCAGGTCATCCTAGTGCTATTTTTAGTATGAAATCAGTATTGAAAAATTAACGTGAAGAATCACAATACTGAATTTCAGTACCGAAATGAGTGATATAAAACATAGTCGGGTCATCTTTGTGATCCAGTTCAGTATTGAAATCAGTACGGAAATATTAACGTGGATAATCAGAGCACTGAATTTTAGTACCGAAATTAGTGATATACAATCGAGTCGGGTCATCATGGTGCGGTTTTCAATATTAAATATTAACGTCGATAATCACAATACTAAGTTTTAGTACTAAAATTAGTGATATAGAACCGAATCAGATGTTAGTAAAGCTATTTTTGAGTACTCAAATTAATACGGAAATACTAACATGGATAATCTCAATAGTAAAATTTATACCGAAATTAGTGATATAGAAGTGAGTCGGGTGATCGCCCTTTTGTTTTTCAGTTCTGAAATTAGTATTAAAGTATTAAAGTGGATAATCGCAATAGTAAATTTTAGTACCGAAATGAGTGATGTAAAACATAGTCGGGTCATCTTGGTGCTATATTTCAGTACTGAAATCAATATTGAAATATTAAGGTGGATAATCACAGTACTGAATTTTAGTACCGAAATTAGAAATTTACAACTCAGTCGGGTCATCGTGGTGTTGTTTTTTGAGTATTGAAATATTAACGTGGTTAATCTCAATGCTATATTTTAGTACCGAAATTAGTGATATAGAATTGAGTCATGCGTTCATCCAGCTGTTTTTCAGTACTGAAATCAATACTGCAATATTTACATGGATAATCGCAGTACCGAATATTAGTAACGAGTTTGTGATATACAGCTATGTCTCGTGATCATCGTTTTGTTTTTTAAGTCTTGAAATCAGAATTGAAATATTAGTGGATAATCGCAATACTGAATTTTAATACCAAAATTAGTGATATACAACTGAGTGTGATGATCGTCATTTTGTATTTCAGTATTGAAATCAATATTGATATATTAATGTGGATAATCACAATACTGAGTTTTAATACTGAGTTTTAGTACTGAAATTAGTGATACACGACCGAGTCGGGTCGTCGTGGTGCTGTATTTCAGTATTGAAGTCCGTACGGAAATGTTAACATGTATAATCGTAATACTGAGTTTTAATACCAAAATCAGTGATATAGAACTGAGTGAGGGGTTAGTCATGCTATTTTTTAGTACTCAAATCAATACTGACATATCAACATAGATAATCGCGACACTGAATTTTATACCGAAATTAGTGATATCAAACTGAGTCAGGTCATCCTAGTGCTATTTTCAGTATTGAAATCAGTTTTGAAAAATTAACGTGAAGAATCACAATACTGAATTCTAGTACCAATATTAGTGATATACAAGTGAGTCGGGTGATCTCGTTTTGTATTTCATTACTGAAATCAGTATTGAAATATTAAGGTGGATAATCGCAATACTGAATTTCAGTACCGAAATGAGTGATATAGAACATAGTCGGGTTATCCTGGTGATCTAGTTCAGTATTGAAATCAGTACTGAAATATTAACATGGATAATCAAAACACTGAATTTTAGTACCGAAATTAGTGATATACAATCGAGTCGGGTCATCGTGGTGTGGTTTTCAATATTAAATATTAACATGGTGTAACACCCTGAGAATCATGCTACAGTAACCCCCTGTGATTAAGCTAATCATGTTGCTAAACAGGGCTAGATCACTTTTGAACCCCACCCTTGTCAAGCTCCTAGTTCAAACTTCAAATATAATTAAAGTGGAAAATAAAAGTTTTCAAAAATTCAAACAGAAATGTTCAGTGGGTTCTAAATAATACACTGGTAATTATGGTGGAGAAAACACATTTTTATAAAATGTCTAAATACTTTTAAATGAAATAAAACAGAAAAGGAAATAAACAAAAAAGAGAAAACAGAAAACAAAACAGAAAAAGAAAGCAAAAGGAAAAAGGCCCGCTCCCCCCCCCCCCACTGGAACCGCGGCCCAAACCCCCCCGGCCCAAGCTGGGCCGCCACCCGCAGCCGCGCCCCGGCCCAGCCCACCCCCCCCGCCCCGCGTCCCCTTCCTGTTCCCCCGACCGGGTCGGAACAGGGGAGCGTCGCCGCCGAACCCCCTCGCCGGCGGTGAACCCCGCGAGAGGATAAGGGCGCCAGCGGCCCCGCTCCCTCGGGCCTCTCTCCCACTCACCCCGCTCGCTCCCTCGGCCTCTGCGCCTCTCCCCCGGGTCCGCGCCGCTCCCCTCTTCCCCACGCCCGACGCGCTCGCCGCCGTTCACCTTGTTCACGTGGCCACCGTGCCCCACTCGCCTCCTCGCCGTGTCGTACGACGTCGCCGCCCTCGACTACACCCCCTCCGCCTCTCCGACGAAGCTCAGAGCCACTGCAACCGCCTCCCCGAGCTCGCCTTCAACCTCGGACGCCGGCGACCCCCTTCTTCCCCGGCGACGACCTGCTGCTACTAAGCCACCCACGGGCCTTTCTTGCGCCGCGCGGTGAGCTCCTCTACCTCCTCCCCCTCTCCGCTAGCTCGCTCGCGCTCCGTAGCGGCTCCCCCACGAGCGCCCGAACGCGCTGCCGCCTGCGCTCGTCGCCGGCGTGCCTCCGGTGACCAAATGGCCACGGGCCAGCGCCCGTTGCCTTCGCCTCCTAACGCACGACCCACCTAGCCTCTCCGTTCGCTCGCTAGCATGCTGCGTCGCCCTTTCCTCTGGCGTCCGACTCCGGTCGTCCGCCGACGAGCTCGCCGCGCTCGATTCCGGTCACCCCTGCCGCCACAACCACCACCGTTGGACGCGGCGCAGCCGTAGCTTTCGAACGCGACCGAAAACTCCCTGAACGGTGCCCTGTACGTGGATTCCGGCGAGGTCCCGAGCGCCTCCGCCGTGTTTTCGGTCGCCGGCGTTGCTCCGGCGCCGGCCACCGACGTGACACACCTGGGGCCACCCCCTGGGTCACTGCCAGTGGCCCCCACGGGCCCAGTTGACTGGGTTGACCCAGTCAACTGCTGACTGGGCAGGCCCAGTCACTGACATGCGGGCCCCGCCGCAAGAATTAAAAAAAAGGAAAAGAAAAAGGAAAATGTTTTATAAATAAAAATAATTAGTTTAGCTAAACACTCACTGACATGTGGGGCCCATCCCTCTAATTATACTGTTAGATTAGTTTAATTAAGTATTAGACTAACAGAGGCTGATATGTGGGTCCCACTGGACCCACCTGTCTGGTTTGACTGGTCAGCCGACCAGTTGACCTGCTGACGTCAGCATTACCTCATGCTGACGTCATAATTCATTTTTCTGAATATAAATAATTCCAGAAATTCAAATAAACTTTGAAGATTCATATCTTTTAAACCGTAACTCGGATGAAAATGTTTTCTATATGAAAGTTGCTCAGAACGACGAGACGAATCCGAATACGCAGTCCGTTCGTCCACCACACCTCCCTAACCTATCGAACTAGCAACTTCCCCCTCCGGTCCGTCTGTCCGAAAACGCGAAACATCGGGAATACCTCCCGGATGTCCTCCCCCTTCACCGGTACCACCTACTGTCGCGTTAGGACACCCCTAGCACCGCTCACTGTCATGTCACGCATCGTCATGCTTATGTTTGCATTGTATTTACTATTTCCTCCCCCTCTTCTCTCCGGTAGACTACGAGACCGACACTGCTGCTGCCCAGTTCGACTACGGAGTCGACGACCCCTCCTACTTGCCAGAGCAACCAGGCAAGCCCCCCCCCTTGATCACCAGATATCGCCTACTCTACTCTCTACTGCTTGCATTAGAGTAGTGTAGCATGTTACTGCTTTTCGATATCCTACTCTGATGCATAGCCTATCCTTGCTACTATTGTTACTACCTTTACCTGCAATCCTACATGCTTAGTATAGGATGCTAGATTTCCATCAGTGGCCCTACATTCTTGTCCGTCTGCTGTGCTATACTATCGGGCCGTGATCACCTGGGCGGTGATCACGGGCATATACTTATATACTATATACATGACACATGTGATGACTAAAGTCGGGTCGGCTCGTAGGAGTACCCGCAAGTGGATCTTTGTGGCGGAGCGACAGGGCAGGTTGAGACCGCCTAGGTAAGAGGTGGGCCTGGCCCTGGTCGGCGTTCGCGGATACTTAACACGCTTAACGAGATCTTGGTATTTGATCCCGACGTCGTGGTATCAGCCGAAGCTCTTTTGACGTCAGCGACTGAGTGGCGCGCGCCGTGTTGGACCGCTTTGACGTAACCGCCGTGATCGTGTGGGTTGCTAGGTCTGCTCGCGGCCGCGTTCGCAACGTGCAGGTGTGCTTAGGGCGATGGGCCCAGACCACTGCGCGCATAGGTTTAGACCGGCGTGCTGACCTCTCTGTTGAGCCTAGGTGGGGCTGCGACGTGTTGATCTTACGAGGCCGGGCATGACCCAGAAAAGTGTGTCCGGCCAATTGGGATCGAGCGTGTTGGGTTATGTGGTGCACCCCTGCAGGGAAGTTTATCTATTCGAATAGCCGTGTCCCTCGGTAAAAGGACGACCCGGAGTTGTACCTTGAACTTATGACAACTAGAACTGGATACTGAATAAAATACACCCTTCCAAGTGCCAGATACAACCCGGTGATCGCTCTCTAACAGGGCGACGAGGAGGGGATCGCCGGGAAGGATTATGCTATGCGATGCTACTTGGAGGACTTCAATCTACTCTCTTCTACACGCTACAAGATGGAGATGTCCAGAAGCTTAGTCTTCGACAGGACTAGCTATCCCCCTCTTATTCCGGCATTCTGCAGTTCAGTCCACTGATATGCCTCTTTACTCATGTACCCATGCATATGTAGTGTAGCTCCTTGCTTGCGAGTACTTTGGATGAGTACTCACGGTTGCTTCTCTCCCTCTTTTTCCCCCTTCCCTTTCTATCCGGTTGTCGCAACCAGATGTTGGAGTCCAGGAGCCAGACGCCACCGTCGACGACGACTCCCACGGCACTGGAGGTGCCTACTACTACGTGCAGGCCGCTGACGACGACCAGGAGTAGTTAGGAGGTCCCAGGCAGGAGGCCTTGCCTTTTCGATCGTTGCTACTTTTGTGCTAGCCTTCTTAAGGCAAAACTTGTTTAACTTATGTCTGTACTCAGATATTGTTGCTTCCGCTGACTCGTCTATGATCGAGCACTTGTATTCGAGCCCTCGAGGCCCCTGGCTTGTATTATGATGCTTGTATGACTTATTTATGTTTTAGAGTTGTGTTGTGATATCTTCCCATGAGTCCCTGATCTTGGTCGTACACATTTGCGTGCATGATTAGTGTACGGTCAAATCGGGGGCGTCACACATGGATAATCACAATACTAAGTTTTAGTACTGAAATTAGTGATATAGAACCGAGTCAAGTGTTTGTCAAGCTATTTTTGAGTACTCAGATTAATACTGAAATACTAACATCGATAATCGCAATAGTAAAATTTATACCGAAATTAGTGATATAGAAGTGAGTCGGGTGATCGCCGTTTTGTTTTTCAGTACTGAAATCAGTATTAAAGTATTAAAGTGGATAATCGCAATAGTGAATTTTAGTACCGAAATGAGTGATGTAAAACATAGTCGGGTCATCTTGATGCTATATTTCAGTACTGAAATCAATATTGAAATATTAAGGTGGATAATCACAATACTGAATTTTAGTACCGAAATTAGAAATTTACAACTCAGTCGGGTCATAGTGGTGCTGTTTTTTGAGTATCGAAATATTAACGTGGTTAATCTCAATGCTATATTTTAGTATCGAAATTAGTGATATAGAATTGAGTCATGCGTTCATCCAGCTGTTTTTCAGTACTGAAATCAATACTGCAATATTTACATGGATAGTCGCAGTACCGAATATTAGTAACAAGTTTGTGATATACAGCTAAGTCTCGTGATCATCGTTTTGTTTTGAAGTCTTGAAATCAGTATTCAAATATTAGTGGATAATCGCAATACTGAATTTTAATACCAAAATTAGTGATATACAACTGAGTGTGATGATCGTCATTTTGTATTTCAGTATGGAAACCAATATTGATATATTAATGTGGAGAATCACAATACTAAATTTTAGTACTGAAATTAGTGATACACGACCGAGTGGGGTCATCGTGGTGCTGTATTTCAGTATTGAAGTCAGTACGGAAATGTTAAAATGTATAATCGTAATACTGAGTTTTAATACCAAAATCAGTGATATAGAACTGAGTGAGGTGTTAGTCATGTTATTTTTTAGTACTCAATTCAATATTGACATATTAACATAGATAATCGCAATACTGAATTTTATACCGAAATTAGTGATATAAAACTGAGTCAGGTCATCCTAGTGCTATTTTTAGTATTGAAATCAGTATTGAAAAATTACGTGAAGAACCACAATACTGAATTCTAGTACCAAAATTAGTGATATACAAGTGAGTCGGGTGATCTCGTTTTTTATTTCAGTACTGAAATCAGTATTGAAATATTAAGGTGGATAATCGCAATACTGAATTTCAGTACCAAAATGAGTGAGATAGAACATAGTCGGGTCATCTTGGTGATCTAGTTCAGTATTGAAATCAGTACTGAAATATTACCGTGGATAATCAGAACACTGAATTTTAGTACCGAAATTAGTGATATACAATCGAGTCGGGTCATCGTGGTGCGGTTTTCAATATTAAATATTAACGTGGATAATCACAATACTAAGTTTTAGTACTGAAATTAGTGAAATAGAACCGAGTCAGGTGTTAGTCAAGCTATTTTGAGTAATCAAATTAATACTGAAATACTAACATGGATAATCGCAATAGTAAAATTTATACCGAAATTAGTGATATAGAAGTGAGTCGGGTGATCGTCGTTTTGTTTTTCAGTACTGAAATCAGTATTAAAGTATTAAAGTGGATAATCGCAATACTGAATTTTAGTACCGAAATGAGTGATGTAAAACATAGTCGGGTCATCTTGGTGTTATATTTCAGTACTGAAATCAATATTGAAATATTAAGGTGGATTATCACAATACTGAATTTTAGTACCGAAATTAGAAATTTACAACTCAGTCGGGTCATCGTGGTGCTGTTTTTTCAGTATTGAAATATTAACGTGGTTAATCTCAATGCTATATTTTAGTACCAAAATTAGTGATATAGAATTGAGTCATGCGTTCATCCAGCTGTTTTTCAGTACTGAAATCAATACTGCAATATTTACATGGATAATCGCAGTACCGAATATTAGTAACAAATTTGTGATATACAGCTAAGTCTCGTGATCATCGTTTTGTTTTTAAGTCTTGAAATCAGTATTGAAATATTAGTGGATAATCGCAATACTGAATTTTAATACCAAAATTAGTGATATACAACTGAGTGTGATGATCGTCATTTTATATTTCAGTATTGAAATCAATATTGATATATTAATGTGGATAATCACAATACTAAATTTTAGTACTGAAATTAGTGATACACGACCGAGTCGGGTCATCGTGGTGCTGTATTTCAGTATTGAAGTCAGTACGGAAATGTTAACATGTATAATCATAATACTGAGTTTTAATACCAAAATTAGTGATATAGAACTGAGTGAGGTGTTAGTCATGCTATTTTTAGTACTCAAATCAATACTGACATATTAACATTGATAATCGCAATACTGAATTTTATACCGAAATTAGTGATATAAAACTGAGTCAGGTCATCCTAGTGCTATTTTTAGTATTGAAATCAGTATTGAAAAATTAACGTGAAGAATCACAATACTGAATTCTAGTACCAAAATTAGTGATATACAAGTGAGTCGGGTGATCTCGTTTTGTATTTCAGTACTGAAATCAGTATTGAAATATTAAGGTGGATAATCGCAATACTGAATTTCAGTACCGAAATGAGTGATATAGAACATAGTCGGGTCATCTTGGTGATCTAGTTCAGTATTGAAATCAGTACTGAAATATTAACGTGGATAATCAGAACACTGAATTTTAGTACCGAAATTAGTGATATACAATCGAGTCGGGTCATCGTGGTGCGGTTTTCAATATTAAATATTAACGTGGATAATCACAATACTAAGTTTTAGTACTGAAATTAGTGATATAGAACCGAGTCAGGTGTTAGTCAAGCTATTTTTGAGTACTCAAATTAATACTGAAATACTAACATGGATAATCGCAATAGTAAAATTTATACCGAAATTAGTGATATAGAAGTGAGTCGGGTGATCGTCGTTTTGTTTTTCAGTACTGAAATCAGTATTAAAGTGGATAATCGCAATACTGAATTTTAGTACCGAAATGAGTGATGTAAAACATAGTCGGGTCATCTTGGTGCTATATTTCAGTACTGAAATCAATATTGAAATATTAAGGTGGATAATCACAATACTGAATTTTAGTACCGAAATTAGAAATTTACAACTCAGTCGGGTCATCGTGGTGCTGTTTTTTCAGTATTGAAATATTAACGTGGTTAATCTCAATGCTATATTTTAGTACCAAAATTAGTGATATAGAATTGAGTCATGCGTTCATCCAGCTGTTTTTCAGTACTGAAATCAATACTGCAATATTTACATGGATAATCGCAGTACCGAATATTAGTAACAAATTTGTGATATACAGCTAAGTCTCGTGATCATCGTTTTGTTTTTAAGTCTTGAAATCAGTATTGAAATATTAGTGGATAATCGCAATACTGAATTTTAATACCAAAATTAGTGATATACAACTGAGTGTGATGATCGTCATTTTATATTTCAGTATTGAAACCAATATTGATATATTAATGTGGATAATCACAATACTAAATTTTAGTACTGAAATTAGTGATACACGACCGAGTCGGGTCATCGTGGTGCTGTATTTCAGTATTGAAGTCAGTACGGAAATGTTAACATGTATAATCATAATACTGAGTTTTAATACCAAAATTAGTGATATAGAACTGAGTGAGGTGTTAGTCATGCTATTTTTAGTACTCAAATCAATACTGACATATTAACATTGATAATCGCAATACTGAATTTTATACCGAAATTAGTGATATAAAACTGAGTCAGGTCATCCTAGTGCTATTTTTAGTATTGAAATCAGTATTGAAAAATTAACGTGAAGAATCACAATACTGAATTCTAGTACCAAAATTAGTGATATACAAGTGAGTCGGGTGATCTCGTTTTGTATTTCAGTACTGAAATCAGTATTGAAATATTAAGGTGGATAATCGCAATACTGAATTTCAGTACCGAAATGAGTGATATAGAACATAGTCGGGTCATCTTGGTGATCTAGTTCAGTATTGAAATCAGTACTGAAATATTAACGTGGATAATCAGAACACTGAATTTTAGTACCGAAATTAGTGATATACAATCGAGTCGGGTCATCGTGGTGCGGTTTTCAATATTAAATATTAACGTGGATAATCACAATACTAAGTTTTAGTACTGAAATTAGTGATATAGAACCGAGTCAGGTGTTAGTCAAGCTATTTTTGAGTACTCAAATTAATACTGAAATACTAACATGGATAATCGCAATAGTAAAATTTATACCGAAATTAGTGATATAGAAGTGAGTCGGGTGATCGTCGTTTTGTTTTTCAGTACTGAAATCAGTATTAAAGTGGATAATCGCAATACTGAATTTTAGTACCGAAATGAGTGATGTAAAACATAGTCGGGTCATCTTGGTGCTATATTTCAGTACTGAAATCAATATTGAAATATTAAGGTGGATAATCACAATACTGAATTTTAGTACCGAAATTAGAAATTTACAACTCAGTCGGGTCATCGTGGTGCTGTTTTTTCAGTATTGAAATATTAACGTGGTTAATCTCAATGCTATATTTTAGTACCAAAATTAGTGATATAGAATTGAGTCATGCGTTCATCCAGCTGTTTTTCAGTACTGAAATCAATACTGCAATATTTACATGGATAATCGCAGTACCGAATATTAGTAACAAATTTGTGATATACAGCTAAGTCTCGTGATCATCGTTTTGTTTTTAAGTCTTGAAATCAGTATTGAAATATTAGTGGATAATCGCAATACTGAATTTTAATACCAAAATTAGTGATATACAACTGAGTGTGATGATCGTCATTTTATATTTCAGTATTGAAACCAATATTGATATATTAATGTGGATAATCACAATACTAAATTTTAGTACTGAAATTAGTGATACACGACCGAGTCGGGTCATCGTGGTGCTGTATTTCAGTATTGAAGTCAGTACGGAAATGTTAACATGTATAATCATAATACTGAGTTTTAATACCAAAATTAGTGATATAGAACTGAGTGAGGTGTTAGTCATGCTATTTTTTAGTACTCAAATCAATACTGACATATTAACATTGATAATCCCAATACTGAATTTTATACCGAAATTAGTGATATAAAACTGAGTCAGGTCATCCTAGTGCTATTTTTAGTATTGAAATCAGTATTGAAAAATTAACGTGAAGAATCACAATACTGAATTCTAGTACCAAAATTAGTGATATACAAGTGAGTCGGGTGATCTCGTTTTGTATTTCAGTACTGAAATCAGTATTGAAATATTAAGGTGGACAATCGCAATACTGAATTTCAGTACCGAAATGAGTGATATAGAACATAGTCGGGTCATCTTGGTGATCTAGTTCAGTATTGAAATCAGTACTGAATTTTAGTACCGAAATTAGTGATATACAATCGAGTCGGGTCATCGTGGTGCGGTTTTCAATATTAAATATTAACGTGGATAATCACAATACTAAGTTTTAGTACTGAAATTAGTGATATAGAACCGAGTCAGGTGTTAGTCAAGCTATTTTTGAGTACTCAAATTAATACTGAAATACTAACATGGATAATCGCAATAGTAAAATTTATACCGAAATTAGTGATATAGAAGTGAGTCGGGTGATCGTCGTTTTGTTTTTCAGTACTGAAATCAGTATTAAAGTATTAAAGTGGATAATCGCAATACTGAATTTTAGTACCGAAATGAGTGATGTAAAACATAGTCGGGTCATCTTGGTGCTATATTTCAGTACTGAAATCAATATTGAAATATTAAAGTGGATTATCACAATACTGAATTTTAGTACCGAAATTAGAAATTTACAACTCAGTCGGGTCATCGTGGTGCTGTTTTTTGAGTATAGAAATATTAACGTGGTTAATCTCAATGCTATATTTTAGTACCAAAATTAGTGATATAGAATTGAGTCATGCGTTCATCCAGCTGTTTTTCAGTACTGAAATCAATACTGCAATATTTACATGGATAATCGCAGTACCGAATATTAGTAACAAATTTGTGATATACAGCTAAGTCTCGTGATCATCGTTTTGTTTTTAAGTCTTCAAATCAGTATTGCCATATTACTGGATAATCGCAATACTGAATTTTAATACCAAAATTAGTGATATACAACTAAGTGTGATGATCATCATTTTATATTTCAGTATTGAAATCAATATTGATATATTAATGTGGATAATCACAATACTAAATTTTAGTACTGAAATTAGTGAAACATGACCGAGTCGGGTCATCGTGGTGCTGTATCTTAGTATTGACGTCAGTACGGAAATGTTAACATGTATAATCATAATACTGAGTTTGAATACCAAAATCAGTGATATAGAACTGAGTGAGGTGTTAGTCATGTTATTTTTCAGTACTCAAATCAATACTGACATATTAACATAGATAATCGCAATACTGAATTTTGTAACGAAATTAGTGATATAAAACTGAGTCAGGTCATCCTAGTGCTATTTTTAGTATTGAAATCTGTATTGAAAAATTAACGTGAAGAACCACAATACTGAATTCTAGTACCAAAATTAGTGATGTACAAGTGAGTCGGGTGATCTCGTTTGGTATTTCAGTACTGAAATCTGTATTGAAATATTAAGGTGGATGATCGCAATACTGAATTTCAGTACCAAAATGAGTGAGACAGAACATAGTCGGGTCATCTTGGTGATCTAGTTCAGTATTGAAATCAGTACTGAAATATTACCGTGGATAATCAAAACACTGAATTTTAGTACCGACATTAGTGATATACAATCGAGTCGGGTCATCGTGGTGCGGTTTTCAATATTAAATATTAATGTGGATAATCACAATACTAAGTTTTAGTACTAAAATTAGTGACATAGAACCGAGTCAGGTGTTAGTCAAGCTATTTTTGAGTACTCAAATTAATACTGAAATACTAACGTGGATAATCGCAATAGTAAAATTTAAACCGAAATTAGTGAAATAGAAGTGAGTCGGGTGATCGTCGTTTTGTTTTTCAGTACTGAAATCAGTATTACAGTATTAACATGGATAATCGCAATACTGAATTTTTGTACCGAAATGAGTGATGTAAAACATAGTCGGGTCATCTTGGTGCTATATTTCAGTACTGAAATCAATATTGAAATATTAAGGTGGATAATCACAATACTGAATTTTAGTAACGAAATTAGAAATTTACAACTCAGTCGGGTCATCGTGGTGCTGTTTTTTCAGTATTGAAATATTAATGTGGTTAATCTCAATGCTATATTTTAGTACCAAAATTAGTGATATAGAATTGAGTCATGCGTTCATCCAGCTGTTTTCCAGTACTGAAATCAGTACTTCAATATTTACATGGATAATCGCAGTACCGAATATTAGTAACAAGTTTGTGATATACAGCTAAGTCTCGTGATCATCATTTTGTTTTTAACTCTTGAAATCAGTATTCAATATTAGTGGATAATCGCAATACTGAATTTTAATACCGAAATTAGTGATATACAACTGAGTGTGATGATCGTCATTTTATATCAGTATTGAAACCAATATTGATATATTAATGTGGATAATCACAATACTAAATTTTAGTACTGAAATTAGTGATACACGACCGAGTCGGGTCATCGTGGTGCTGTATTTCAGTATTGAAGTGAGTACGAAAATGTTAACATGTATAATCATAATACTAAGTTTTAATACCAAAATCAGTGATATAGAACTGAGTGAGTAGTCTCCCCTGCGTGTGCCCTATCCCAACCACCCCCCACGACCCCCACTCTCCCTTGTGTGCCCCCACCTCTCGATCCTGATCTGGATCGGGAAGGTGGGATCGAACCCGGCTCCGCCCGACGCCCTTCTCCATCCACCGCCGCCCGGAGCGCTGCCTCGACCACGCCGCCCCGCCTCTGATGCCGCCGGACCACATCGCCGACGCCGGAGCGCCACCCCCACCCGGACCTCGCCGTCGTCCTCCCCTGCGTCGCGACGTCCCCGGCTTCCTCCCCGCGCTCCATTGCCCTTTCCCTACAGCCCCTGTGAGCCTCAGCCTCCTCCTCTCCTCCTTCTGTCTCGCGCACGCGCTCACGGCCGCCGCATCGTCCCCCGCGCGCGCCCACGCCGTTTCACACGCGCACGCCGCCCGCACACCGCGCCCCCTCCCCGCGCCCACTCGCGCTCTGCCGCGACGTCCACGGCCTCCGCCCGCACCTCGCGCCTTGACCGCGCCCCGCCACGCCTACCACGCCCGCCTTCGTGTGCCTTTGCGTCCAGCCACGCCCGCGCCTCGCCACTGCTTGTCGTGGCTCGCCCGCCATCGCCCGTGTGACGCCCCCGATTTGACCGTACACTAATCATGCACGCAAATGTGTACGATCACGATCAGGGACTCACGGGAAGATATCACAACACAACTCTACAACATAAAAAAAAAGTCATACAAGCATCATAATACAAGCCAGGGGCCTCGAGGGCTCGAATACAAGTGCTCGATCATAGACGAGTCAGCGGAAGCAACAATATCTGAGTACAGACATAAGCTAAACAAGTTTGCCTTAAGAAGGCTAGCACAAAAGTAGCAATGATCGAAAAGGCAAGGCCTCCTGCCTGGGACCTCCTAACTACTCCTGGTCGTCGTCAGCGGCCTGCACGTAGTAGTAGGCACCTCCAGTGTCGTAGGTGTCGTCATCGACGGTGGCGTCTGGCTCCTGAACTCCAGCATCTGGTTGCAACAATCCGGTATAGAAAGGGGAAAAGAGGGAGAAAAGCAACCGTGAGTACTCATCCAAAGTACTCGCAAGCAAGGAGCTATACTACATATGCATGGGAATATGTGTAAAGGGGCATATCAGTGGACTGAACTGCAGAATGCCGGAATAAGAGGGGGATAGCTAGTCCTGTCGAAGACTACGCTTCTGCACATCTCCATCTTGCAGCATGTAGAAGAGAGTAGATTGAAGTCCTCCAAGTAGCATCGCATAGCATAATCCTACCCGGCAATCCCCTCCTCGTCGCCCTGTTAGAGAGCGATCACCGGGTTGTATCTGGCACTTGGAAGGGTGTATTTTATTCAGTATCCAGTTCTAGTTGTCATAAGCTCAAGGTACAACTCCGGGTCGTCCTTTTACCGAGGGACACGGCTATTCGAATAGATAAACTTCCCTGGAGGGGTGCACCACATAACCCAACACGCTCGATCCCATTTGGCCGGACACACTTTTCTGGGTCATGCCCGGCCTCGTAAGATCAACACGTCGCAGCCCCACCTAAGCACAACAGAGAGGTCAGCACGCCGGTCTAACCCTATGCGCGCAGGGGTCTGGGCCCATCGCCCTATGCACACCTGCACGTTGCGTACGCGGCCGGAAGCAGACCTAGCCTAGTGGCGTTCCAGTCCAATCCGGCGCGCGCCACTCAGTCGCTGTCGTCAAGAAGGCTTCAGCTGATACCACGACGTCGGGATACCCATAACTACTCCCACGTAGATGCTTAGTGCGTATAGACCAAATGGCCAGACTCAGATCAAATACCCAGAACTCGTTAAGCGTGTTGTTTATCCGCGAACGCCGACCAGGGCCAGGCCCACCTCTCTCCTAGGCGGTCTCAACTTGCCCTGTCGCTCCGCCATAAAGTAACAGTCGGGGGCCGTCAGGAACCCAGGCCCACCTCTACCGGGGTGGAGCCACCTGTCCTTTCAGCCCCCTCATCAGAATCACTTGCGGGTACTCCTCGAGCCGACCCGACTTTAGTCACCACATGTGTCATGTATATAATGTATATAGGATATACCCGTGATCACCTCCCCAAGTGATCACGGCCCAGTAATATAGCATGGCAGACGGACAAGGGTGTAGGGCCACTGATGGAACACTAGCATCCTATACTAAGCAGTAGGATAGCAGGTAAGGGTAACAACTGTAGCAACAATGACAGGCTATGCAACAGAATAGGATTATTCGAAAGCAGTAACATGCTACACTACTCTAATGCAAGTAGTAGAGAGTAGGGTAGGCGATATCTGGTGATCAAGGGGGGGGGGGCTTGCCTGGTTGCTCTGGCAAGTAGGAGGGGTCGTCGACTCCGTAGTCGAACTGGGCAGCAGCAGTGTCGGTCTCGTAGTCTACCGGAGAGAAGAGGGGGAAGAAACAGTAAATACAATGCAAACATAAGCATGACGATGCGTGACATGTCAATGAGCGGTGCTAGGGGTGTCCTAACGCGAAAGTAGGTGGTACCGGTGAAGGGGGGGAACATCCGGGAGGTATCCCCGATGTTTCGCGTTTTTGGACAGATGGACCGGAGGGGGAAAGTTGCGAGTTTGATAGGTTAGGGAGGTGTGGTGGACGAACGGACTGCGTATCCGGATTCGTCTCGTCGTTCTGAGCAACTTTCATATAGAAAACATTTTCATCCGAGTTACGGTTTAAAAGATATGAATTTTCAAAGTTTATTTAAATTTCTGGAATTATTTAATTAACAGAAAAAGGGATATGACGTCAGCATGACGTATGAGTGACGTCAGCGGTCAACAGTCCGGGTTGACTGGTCAAACTGACATGGGGGACCCACCTGTCATAGACAGTGGGTTAACAGAGGATTAACTAATTAGTTTTTGTGGCGGGGCCCACATGTCAGTGACTGGGCCTGCCCAGTCAGCAGTTGACTGGGTCAACCCAGTCAACTGGGGCCCGTGGGGGCCACTGGCAGGGGCGCTGGGGGTGGGGCCAGGCCAGCCACGTCGGCGGCCGGCGCCGGCGCAACTCCGGCGACCAAAACAGCGGCGGTCCCTCGCCGGAGTTGGCCGGAATCGCGCTACGGGGCTCGGGGAGGAACGGGGATAGGCCCTTTCGAAAGAGCTCGCAGCGCCGCATCCAGGGGTGGCCGGGGCTTCGCCGGACTCGGCCGGAATCGGCGCCGGCGAGCGGCGGAGGCGGCGGCGCGCACGGGTGCCCGACGGAAACAGGGCTACGGCAGGCGGTCGAGCAAGCGGAGGGGCTGGGGAGCTTCTACGTGCGGTGGGGAGCGCTGTGGGCTTGAGCCCGTGACCAAAAGGTCACCGGAGACCCGCCGGCGGCGAGCTCCGCGGCGCAGCGTTCGGGCGCGCGTGGGGGAGAAGCTAGGGAGCGTGGGCGAGCTAGCGGGAGGGGAGGAGGTAGAGGAGCTCACCGCGCGGCGCAAGAAAGGCCCGTGGGTGGCTTAGTAGCAGCAGGTCGTCGCCGGGGAAGAAGGGGGTCGCCGGCGTCCGAGGTTGAAGGCGAGCTCGGGGAGGCCGTTGTAGTGGCTCCGAGCTTCGACGGAGAGGCGGAGGGGGTGCAGTCGAGGGCGGCGACGTCGTACGACACGGCGAGGTGGCGAGTGGGGCACGGTGGCCGCGTGAACGACGGGAACGGCGGCGAGCGCCTCGGGCGTGGGGAAGAGGAGAGCGGCGCGGATCCGGGGGAGAGGCGCAGAGGCCGAGGGAGTGAGCGGGGTGAGTGGGAGAGAGGCCCGAGGGGGCGGGGGCCGCTGGCGCCCTTATCCTCTCCGGCGTCGGTGCCGGCGAGGTGGTGCGGCGGCAGCGCGCCCCTGTTCCGACCCAGTCAGGGGAACAGGGAAGGGGCGAGGGAGGAGGTGGGCTGGGCCGGGGGCGCGGCTGCGGCCCAGTTTGGGCCGGGGTTCGGTCCAGACGGGCCACGGGTCCAGTGGGGGGGGAAAGGGCTTTTCCTTTTTCTTTTTTTTTTCTCTGACTGTTTCTGTTTTCCTTTTATTTGTTTTATTTCCTTTAAAGTATTTAGGCATTTCATAAAAAGGAGTTTTCTCCACCATAATTGCCAGTGTATTATTTAGCACCCACTGAACATTTTTGTTTGAATTTTTGAAAACTTTTATTTTCCACTTTAATTATATTTGAAGTTTGAACTAGGAGTTTGAAAAGGATGGTGATCCAAATGTGATCAAGCCCTGTTTAGCAACATGATTAGCTTAATCACAGGGGATTATTGTAGCATGATTCTCAGGGTGTTACAAATCTCCTCCACTACAAGAAATCTCGTCCCGAGATTTAGGAGGTAGAAGGAAACAGTGCGGGGTATTCTTCGCGCAGACGATCCTCTTGTTCCCAAGTGGCCTCATCTTCAGAATGGTGCGACCACTGGACTTTGAGAAACTTGATCGCCTTCTGACGTGTGCGGCGTTCAGCTTGGTCGAGAATGCGGACCGGATGCTCCTTATAGGAGAGGTCTTGCTGCAATTCGAGCACTTCATGATCCACAGCTCGGATTGGATCCTTGAAGCAACGGCGGAGCTGTGACACATGGAACACATCGTGAACCTGAGAAAGGTTCGGCGGTAGTTCCAGTTGGTATGCCACTTTTCCACGCCTTTCGAGAATAGTGAATGGGCCAATATAGCGAGGAGCTAGTTTGCCCTTGATCCCGAAGCGGTGAGCACCCTTCATAGGTGTGACTCGAAGATAAGCCTTTTCGCCAGGTTGATAGACCATGTCTTTATGATGACGGTCATACTGACTCTTCTGACGTGACTGAGCAGTCTTGAGATTCTCGCGAATAATGCGGACTTGTTCTTCGGCATCTTGGATAATATCCGGACCGAAGAGTGGACGTTCCCCAGTTTCTGACCAGTTCAGAGGGGTTCGGCACTTTCGTCCATATAACACTTCAAAGGGGGCCATCTTCAGACTAGCTTGATAGCTATTATTATAAGAGAACTCAGCATACGGGAGAGATTCCTCCCATTTCTTGCCGAAGGAAATAACACAAGCTCGAAGCATGTCTTCGAGAAATTGATTGACGCGTTCAACTTGTCCTTGCGATTGAGGATGAAACGCAGTACTAAATGACAGATGAGTTCCCATAGCTTCTTGGAAACTTGCTCAGAATCTTGAAGTGAATAAGCTACCACGGTCTGAACTGATAACCAATGGAATACCGTGGAGTGAAACAATCCTGGACATATAGAGCGTTGCCAACTGGCTAGCAGTGATCGTTTCTTTGACTGCCAGGAAATGTGCAACTTTGGAAAGTCGGTCAATGACGACAAGAATAGCATCATTACCTTTCTGCGATTTGGGAAATCCAGTGACGAAGTCCATCTCAACATGGTCCCATTTCCATTCAGGAATAGAGATAGGTTGCAGAGTTCCAGCAGGTCTTTGATGTTCCGCTTTGATGCGACGGCAAACGTCACACTCAGCAACATAACGAGCAATGTCTTGCTTCATATTAGACCACCAGAATCTCTGACGGATATCTTGGTACATCTTTGTAGTACCAGGATGGATACATAGAGGCGTATCATGAGCTTCTTTCATAACTTCCTGTGTCATATCCAGGTTTTTCTCCGCACATGGCACCACTAGGCGGCCCTTGAAGTATAGGGTGCCATCTTCAGCAATGGTGAAGAATGAGGGCTTTCCTTCTGCGAGGTAGCGCTTAATCTTGTGGGCTTCAGAGTCATACCTCTGTAGCCTTTTGATGCTGTCCTCGAGATCTGGTTTAGCAACTAGGGTATTGAGGGAAGCCTGGGTAACGACGTGGAGGTTCACCTTGCCAAATTTCTTAGGAGGGGGAGCGAGTGCACCCGGAGGAACAATATGGAGGTTCAGCTTCCTGAATTCTTCAACAAGCGAGGGCTGAACTTTATGAACCTGGAGGTAGTTGCAGTAAGACTTGCGGCTCAAGGCATCAGCCATTACGTTAGCCTTGCCTGGCGTATAGGAATTACCCAAGTCAAAGTCTGCAACGAGCTCCATCCATCTCTGCTGACGGAGGTTCAGATCTGGTTGAGTAAACAGATACTTCAGACTTTGGTGGTCAGTGAAGATCTCGCAACGATTACCGAGAAGGTAATGTCGCCACTGCTTTAGCGCATGAATGACGGCAGCAAGTTCGAGGTCGTGAACTGGGTAGTTCTCTTCATGAGGGCGCAATTGTCGAGAGGCATAAGCAATCACTCTGCGGTCTTGCATTAGGACACAGCCTAATCCTTGACGGGAAGCGTCGCAGTAAATGACGAAGTCTTTCTTAGTATCAGGTGGAGCTAGAACTGGAGCAGAAGTCAACTTGTCTTTGAGTGCTTGGAAACTTTCCTGACATTTGTCTGTCCATTGGAACTTGACACCCTTATGCAACAGGTTAGTCAGAGGCCTGGCGATCTTAGAGAAGTTCTCGACGAATCGACGGCAATAGCTGGCGAGACCGAGAAAACTTCTGACTTGCTTAACGTTCTTGGGAGGAGTCCAATCAAGAATAGCCTGAACTCGCTCGGGGTTGACGGCAATACCATCCTTAGAGATTACATGCCCGAGATAGGTTACTTCGGGTAGCCAGAATTCACATTTAGAGAACTTGGCATATAGTTGATGTTCTCGTAGCTTTTCCAGCACAAGTCGAAGAAGCTCAGCATGTTCTTCTTCGTTCTTGGAAAATATCAGGATATCATCCAGATAAACCACGACGAACTTGTCGAGGTAATCCATGAATATGTAGTTCATCAGACGAGAGAAGGTGGCTGGAGCATTGGTTAAAACGAAAGACATGACGGTGTACTCGTATGAACCATAGCGAGTCACGAAGGCGGTCTTTGGGATATCCTCTTCGCGAACACGGATCTGGTGGTAGCCCAACCTCAAGTCGAGCTTAGAGAACACTGACAAACCCGCCAGTTGATCATACAGATCATTGATCCGAGGAAGAGGGTATTTATTCTGAATGGTAGCTTGGTTTATATGACGGTAGTCTTGAACTAACCGGTTTGTCCCATCCTTCTTCTTGACAAAGAGAGAAGGTGCTCCCCAAGGAGAGCAACTTGGGCGAATGAATCCTTTGCGAACAGACTTGTCGATTTCCTCCTTAAGCTCAAGGAGTTCATGCGGCGGCATTTTGTAGGGTCGCTTGGCTATAGGAGTGGTGCCTGGTTTCAAGTCGATGATGAATTCGACAGCTCTAGCAGGGGGAATCCCTGGAAGTTCTTCAGGGAAGACGTCGAGGAATTCACGCACGACGGGAATGTTCTCAATGCCCTCGAGTGGTGCAGCGTTCAATGCATTCAATGCATAGAGCCTTGCCTCGGCATTTTGCACCAGATTTGCTTGGTAAGCAACTATTTCATCTGAAGGGTGTAGCAGATGGACGGTTTTAGTGGCGCAAACTATAGAAGCAGTATGCGCTTTCAACCAATCCATACCCAAAATGAGGTCGATGTTAGACGTCTTCAGGATAATGGGAGAGGCATAGAATTCCAGCCCTTCGATTTCCACGGGGACATCGATGCCAACCAAGGAGGTTTGACACTGTCCCATGGGGGTTTTGACCAATACAGAGGTGTTCATCTCCTCACATTTAACGTCGTGCTTGTATGCAAAATCTTCTGACATGAATGAATGCGATGCACCTGTATCAAATAAAACGGATGCTGGTACTGAATTTACGAGGAGTGTACCCATCACAGTAGCGGGCTGGTCTTGAGCTTCGTTGAGATCAACGTGGTTGGCATGAGCACGACCGTAAGACTTAGCATTGTTGTTGCGGGGCTGATTGTTACCACGGCCAGTTGCTGGAAGGGCCAGTTGATTCTGGTTCTGGTTGCATTCTTTAGCACGGTGTCCTGGTTGACCACACCTGAAGCACAAGCCATTATTCGGAGTGGGAACAGGAGCTTGGGATGGTGGAGCTGGAAGTCTTGACTGCCTAGACGGTGGTGTAGGAAGACGAGGGGCAGCATAGGTCTGCCTTGGGGCAGATGCATTTGGACGGTACATGCTGTTCGGGATCCATATCTTACGCTTCTGTGAGGGCGGGCCCGAAGATGAGCCCGTGTCACGGTTGCGCCTGTGAGAGCTCTGGTATTCCTGCAGACCAGTTTCGACATTGATGGCCTTGTTCACCAAGGTGGCGAAATCAGTAAAGTCATGCACTAGAAGTGCGAGCTTGATGTCAGCTTGAAGGCCATCACGGAACTTCTCCTGTCTGCGTGCATCAGTTGCAATGTCTTCTTCAGCATAGCGGGACAAGTCCAGAAACTCCCGCTGATAAGCTTCGACAGATTTGTTGCCTTGGGTGAGGTTGCGGAACTCACGCTTCTTCCGGTCCATGACTCCTTGAGGAATGAAGCAGGCACGGAAAGCAGCTTGGAAGTCTGGCCAGGTGATGATTGTTCCAGCTGGCAGAGTACGCCTGTGGGTGTCCCACCATTGAGCTGCGGGTCCCTTCAGAAAGAAGGAAGCAAAGTTGACATAGCTGGCAGGGGCTACATCAGCAGACTCCAACTCATAGGTGATGTCACGGAGCCAGTCATCAGCATCCAGAGGCTGAGTTGAGCTGCGGTAGATGGTTGGGTTGAGGCGTATGAAATCCTGAAGAGTCACTTGGGCTGGCTGCTGGTTCATATTGGGGCGAGGAAACTGAGCCATTATATTTTCCATGAACTGGCGGTTCAGTTCAAGCTGTTGGATCATACCAGTCATGTACTCAGGTGGTGGTGGGGCATCGCCACCACGACCACGACCACCTGGTCTAACCATCCTGCTAATATATAACAGGGGTGGTTCAGCATTGAGAAATATTTGCAAAGACAAGAATCGTTCATGATGAAACATGCATAATGAAAGGAGCACGATAGCTACTGCATAGTAGTTGGCATAACTTACAAAAGGGGTCATGCATAGAGTTCAGTACATAGAGTTCAGTACATGGACTAAAACATCATAGGCGGCACACAGGCTCGCGGCGACTGCAACTAATACTACAATCAAGCCTACATCAGTCCCAAGAGGTACTGTGGAGGTAATCGTAGCCCGACAGCTGGTAGTGAGGCAACGGATAGCCCTCCACGTCAGCAGACTGGGGGCCGCGGATACTCAGGTGTAGAGCCCGACGCTCTGGTGGCAGAAGAGGACCAAGTGCGGGAGAGTAGCCTCCCACCTCTGGCCAACCAACACCGCGGGGCATCACGGTCCTGGCTGGGTAGATCGCAGTACGCGGTACCTGTCCAGACCGGACAAAGGGGTGCAGCAGTGTCAGAGCACGGTAAAGGTGCTGACGGGTGGTGTACATCTCGTGGCGAAGAGCTCGGTTAGCTCGATCCAGCCCATCAGCATGCAGAACCAGGTGCTGATGGTAGAAGGGCTCTCGGGTGACAGTGGAGTAGGCAGCAGTATAGTATCCCTCCGCACCAACATCAGAGGCGATAGCAATGTGCCTGAAAGGGGAGGTGTCCAACTCCCGATACTCTCCACGAAGACGTGTCAGAGCAGCATAGGCTGCATCGTGGACAGCCATATCGATGGTCACACCAACACCATGTGCGGTGTGCAGCATAGTAGTGGAGTCGTACTCCCGAGAGTAGAGGTGGACGATGGCACGGTACTGCTCCTGGTTAAAGTCCTGGTACTCCTCGTAGACGGTGTACTCAGGGTGCCAGCGATAACCCAGATAGGTCATCATCTCAGCTAGCACCGCAGGTGATCCCGAGGCACCAATGGCCATCGTGTGGCGAACAACCTGCCTCGTGGGTTCCATCTGAAAGCAAAGACGTTTCAAAGGAGTCAAATGACAGTGTGTGAATTGTTCAAAATACTACTCTAAGAAACAACTATGGTTTATCCATCTTTGGGGTGAACGCGGTCACGGGACCCTAGTGTTAGAGTTAGTAAATTCGTTTAACCCGAGTAGAAGAGAGTTCAGAGTCCCAGAGTAAAGGTCGAGGAGTAAAAGATCCTAGTACCACCCAATGGCGACGTGGGCCCGTAAGCCGCACAGCCATGTTAGTAAAAGTTTTGCAATGTCTAGACTCGACTTCAGCCAAAGAGTGTGGAAGGGGGGTTCCTACAGGCAGTCGGCTCTGATACCAACTTGTGACGCCCCCGATTTGACCGTACACTAATCATGCACGCAAATGTGTACGATCACGATCAGGGACTCACGGGAAGATATCACAACACAACTCTACAACATAAAAAAAAGTCATACAAGCATCATAATACAAGCCAGGGGCCTCGAGGGCTCGAATACAAGTGCTCGATCATAGACGAGTCAGCGGAAGCAACAATATCTGAGTACAGACATAAGTTAAACAAGTTTGCCTTAAGAAGGCTAGCACAAAAGTAGCAACGATCGAAAAGGCAAGGCCTCCTGCCTGGGACCTCCTAACTAGTCCTGGTCGTCATCAGCGGCCTGCACGTAGTAGTAGGCACCTCCAGTGTCATAGGTGTCGTCGTCGACGGTGGCGTCTGGCTCCTGAACTCCAGCATCTGGTTGCGACAATCCGGTATAGAAAGGGGAAAAGAGGGAGAAAAGCAACCGTGAGTACTCATCCAAAGTACTCGCAAGCAAGGAGCTATACTACATATGCATGGGAATATGTGTAAAGGGGCATATCAGTGGACTGAACTGCAGAATGCCGGAATAAGAGGGGGATAGCTAGTCCTGTCGAAGACTACGCTTCTGGACATCTCCATCTTGCAGCATGTAGAAGAGAGTAGATTGAAGTCCTCCAAGTAGCATCGCATAGCATAATCCTACCCGGCAATCCCCTCCTCGTCGCCCTGTTAGAGAGCGATCACCGGGTTGTATCTGGCACTTGGAAGGGTGTATTTTATTCAGTATCCAGTTCTAGTTGTCATAAGCTCAAGGTACAACTCTGGGTCGTCCTTTTACCGAGGGACACGGCTATTCGAATACATAAACTTCCCTGCAGGGGTGCACCACATAACCCAACACACTCGATCCCATTTGGCCGGACACACTTTTCTGGGTCATGCCCGGCCTCGTAAGATCAACACGTCGCAGCCCCACCTAAGCACAACAGAGAGGTCAGCACGCCGGTCTAACCCTATGCGCGCAGGGGTCTGGGCCCATCGCCCTATGCACACCTGCACGTTGCGTATGCGGCCGGAAGCAGACCTAGTCTAGTGGCGTTCCAGTCCAATCCGGCGCGCGCCACTCAGTCGCTGACGTCAAGAAGGCTTCGGCTGATACCACGACGTCGGGATACCCATAACTACTCCCACGTAGATGGTTAGTGCGTATAGACCAAATGGCCAGACTCAGATCAAATACCCAGAACTCGTTAAGCGTGTTGTTTATCCGCGAACGCCGACCAGGGCCAGGCCCACCTCTCTCCTAGGCGGTCTCAACCTGCCCTGTCGCTCCGCCATAAAGTAATAGTCGGGGGCCGTCAGGAACCCAGGCCCACCTCTACCAGGGTGGAGCCACCTGTCCTTTCAGCCCCCTCATCAGAATCACTTGCGGGTACTCCTCGAGCCGACCCGACTTTAGTCACCACATGTGTCATGTATATAATGTATATAGGATATACCCGTGATCACCTCCCGAAGTGATTACGGCCCAGTAATATAGCATGGCAGACGGACAAGGGTGTAGGGCCACTGATGGAACACTAGCATCCTATACTAAGCAGTAGGATAGCAGGTAAGGGTAACAACTGTAGCAACAATGACAGGCTATGCAACAGAATAGGATTATTCGAAAGCAGTAACATGCTACACTACTCTAATGCAAGTAGTAGAGAGTAGGGTAGGCGATATCTGGTGATCAAGGGGGGGGGGGCTTGCCTGGTTGCTCTGGCAAGTAGGAGGGGTCGTCGACTCCGTAGTCGAACTGGGCAGCAGCAGTGTCGGTCTCGTAGTCTACCGGAGAGAAGAGGGGTAAGAAACAGTAAATACAATGCAAACATAAGCATGACGATGCGTGACATGTCAATGAGCGGTGCTAGGGGTGTCCTAACGCGACAGTAGGTGGTACCGGTGAAGGGGGGGGGACATCCGGGAGGTAGCCCCGATGTTTCGCGTTTTCGGACAGATGGAACGGAGGGGAAAAGTTGCGAGTTCGATAGGTTAGGGAGGTGTGGTGGACGAACGGACTACGTATCCGGATTCGTCTCGTCGTTCTGAGCAACTTTCATATAGAAAACATTTTCATCCGAGTTACGGTTTAAAAGATATGAATTTTCAAAGTTTATTTAAATTTCTGGAATTATTTAATTAACAAAAAAAGGGATATGACGTCAGCATGACGTATGAGTGACGTCAGCGGTCAACAGTCCGGGTTGAATTGTCAAACTGACACGGGGGACCCACCTGTCATAGACAGTGGGTTAACAGAGGATTAACTAATTAGTTTTTTAGTTAATTAACTACTTGGCCCACCTGTCAGTGAGTGATTAGATTAATTAATTATTTTTATTTATAAAACATTTTCTTTTTCTTTTCTTTTTTTTTAATTTTTGCGGCGGGGCCCGCATGTCAGTGACTGGGCCTGCCCAGTCAGCAGTTGACTGGGTCAACCCAGTTAACTGGGGCCCGTGGGGGCCACTGGGAGGGGCGCTGGGGGTGGGGCCAGGCCAGCCACGTCGGCGGCCGGCGCCGGCGCAACTCCGGCGACCAAAACAGCGGCGGTCCCTCGCCGGAGTTGGCCGGAATCGCGCTACGGGGCTCGGGGAGGAACGGGGATAGGCCCTTTCGAAAGAGCTCGCAGCGCCGCATCCAGGGGTGGCCGGGGCTTCGCCGGACTCGGCCGGAATCGGCGCCGGCGAGCGGCGGAGGCGGCGGCGCGCACGGGTGCCCGACGGAAACAGGGCTACGGCAGGCGGTCGAGCAAGCGGAGGGGCTGGGGAGCTTCTACTTGCGGTGGGGAGCGCTGTGGGCTTGAGCCCGTGACCAAAAGGTCACCGGAGACCCGCCGGCGGCGAGCTCCGCGGCACGGCGTTCGGGCGCGCGTGGGGGAGAAGATAGGGAGCATGGGCGAGCTAGCGGAGAGGGGGAGGAGGTAGAGGAGCTCACCGCGCGGCGCAAGAAAGGCCCGTGGGTGGCTTAGTAGCAGCAGGTTGTCGCCGGGGAAGAAGGGGGTCGCCGGTGTCCGAGGTTGAAGGCGAGCTCGGGGAGGCCGTTGCAGTGGCTCCGAGCTTCGACGGAGAGGTGGAGGGGGTGCAGTCGAGGGCGGCGACGTCGTACGACACGGCGAGGTGGCGAGTGGGGCACGGTGGCCGCGTGAACGACGGGAACGGCGGCGAGCGCGTCGGGCGTGGGGAAGAGGAGAGCGGCGCGGATCCGGGGGAGAGGCGCAGAGGCCGAGGGAGTGAGCGGGGTGAGTGGGAGAGAGGCCCGAGGGGGCGGGGGCCGCTGGCGCCCTTATCCTCTCCGGCGTCGGTGCCGGCGAGGTGGTGCGGCGGCAGCGCGCCCCTGTTCCGACCCAGTCGGGGGAACAGGGAAGGGGCGAGGGAGGAGGTGGGCTGGGCCGGGGGCGCGGCTGCGGCCCAGTTTGGGCCGGGGTTCGGTCCAGACGGGCCACGGGTCCAGTGGGGGGGAAAGGGCTTTTCCTTTTTCTTTTTTTTTTCTCTGACTGTTTCTGTTTTCTATTTTCCTTTTATTTGTTTTATTTCCTTTAAAGTATTTAGGCATTTTATAAAAAGGAGTTTTCTCCAACATAATTGCCAATGTATTATTTAGCACCCACTGAACATTTTTGTTTGAATTTTTGAAAACTTTTATTTTCCACTTTAATTATATTTGAAGTTTGAACTAGGAGTTTGAAAAGGATGGTGATCCAAATGTGATCAAGCCCTGTTTAGCAACATGATTAGCTTAATCACAGGGGATTACTGTAGCATGATTCTCAGGGTGTTACAGCCCGCCTCTGCCACTAGCTCAGGCACCGCCGCCCCGTCGCCGTCCCTGGCCTCGCCCCGTCCACCGCGGCTCGCCCCCCTCTTATTCTGGCATTCTGCAGTTCAGTCCACTGATATGGCCCTTTACACTTATACCCATGCATATGTAGTGTAGCTCCTTGCTTGCGAGTACTTTAGATGAGTACTCACGATTGTTTCTCTCCCTCTTTTCCCCCTTTCCTTTCTACCTGGTTGTCGCAATCAGATGTTGGAGTCCAGGAGCCAGACGCCACCGTCGACGACGACTCCTACGACACTGGAGGTGCCTACTACTACGTGCAGCCCACTGACAACGACCAGGAGTAGTTAGGAGGATCCCAGGCGGGAGGCTTGCGCCTCTTTCGATCTGTATCCCAGTTTGTGCTAGCCTTCTTAAGGCAAACTTGTTTAACTTATGTCTGTACCCAGATATTGTTGCTTCCGCTGACTCGTCTATGATCGAGCACTTGTATTCGAGCCCTCGAGTCCCCTGGTTTGTATTATGATGCTTGTATGACTTATTTATGTTTTAGAGGTGTGTTGTGATATCTTCCCGTGAGTCCCTGATCTTGATCGTACACATTTGCGTGCATGATTAGGGTACGGTCAAATCGGGGGTGTCACAAGTTGGTATCAGAGCCGACTGCCTGTAGGAATCCCCCTTTCCAACTCCTTGGCCGAAGTCGAGTCTAGTCATTGAAAAAGTTTCTACTAACATGGTTGTGTGGCTTACGGGCCCACGTCGCCATTTGGTGGTATTAGGATCTTTTACTCCTTGTCTATACTCTGGGACTCTGATCTCTCTTCTATTCGGGTTAAGTGAATTTTGCTAAATCTAACATTAGGATCGCGTTATCACTTTCACCCGGAGAGCCCCTTATTACTGATGATCGTCTGCTGCACGTGAAGACCCTGAAGATACTCTCCGCTGATAACTCTAGAACTTGTGTTCATCGCTTTTGCAATTCCCTTCCATCGATAAACTCCTATGGATAACCATGTATCCTCGCCATTCATACAATGTTTCCCAGTTGATCTTGTTATTACAAGATACCCCGAAATTCTCTCTATTGTTCCGAGAATATTTTGTACCTACTGCATTGCAGTTCCTTGCCACCTGAATACCCCTACCGATAATTTCTCGCCCTTATCGAGTATCCGCTCATCCCCAATTGATTCAAGTATTTCACAAAAGTATTCAAAATACCAATCGATCTTCCGAAAATCCTCAGGAGCCTTTTGCTCTTGGAATTCTTGCTTACTTGCATTATGATTAATCTTAAGTCTCGTAATCTTATTGGCATCTCTTGTCATTATCATTTTGAGTCCGTTGATTTAATTTGTTGCGAATGCTCGGAATCCTCAATCAGAGCCTAGAATTCATCCTTCCGGCTCAGACGTCATTTGAAACATGAACTGGCTATCGACCAATCAAATTGTCGTCGGTTGTACCCCTAAGTCTGTTCAACTTATCCATTCTTAATCAGACCCTTGGCTTCTGATCCCTTGATTTGGAAATGATAATTCCTTTGCATTTGAGCTTTGAATTACTCAGTTGTTTTTTTTAGTCTGATGCTCTTTCGTTCCTTCTTCCTCTGATAGAGTACCGATACTCGCATCAGCTCCGTTGTAGACCACAAGACCCCTTGTTGGGTTATTATCTGACAGTGTCCTTCATATTCAATAACCTTGTGATTATTTCCATGGATATATAATGCCTCTAGTAATTTGTATACTCTGCTTGATAACCATACTCTACTTTTGAGCTGGTGATTTTACTCTTGAAGTTTGAGGTATATGTTTCTAAGATGCCCCGATGGATTGAACCTATATCTTCCCTAAAAACCGTATGAACCTGAAGGTTTTCACAAGCCATACCCTTCTGGTATTTTACCAGATAGTTTTCTACGATACAACTTCATCGAATGCAAGAAGTGAATGAAAGGTTATGCATTGGAGAAGTAGGAGTCGACCTTGAACTTTGTGTTCATGCCCACGGACACGACGTAGATCTTATCATTAAAAGCTTCTCTTAAATTAATTATTCCCTTGGTATAAGTTCATCTTATATCTGGGATCTGGCCTTTTGCAATCGTGGTTCCGACCATGTTCTCCTTTAAATACCATTTCTCATACAAGTTGGGCACTTGTCTTCTGCAGAGCAATACCCCAGTCCAACCTCTACTTTTGTTTGTCGTCGAGTATTACCCCCCTGGTATCTCGAGATTATCACGGAACTGCATAACTTATTATGAGTTCTCCATCAAGTGCTACATACTCATTGATTCCAATTTTTCACGGGCTTCGAGTTTTTAAACACTCAAAACCACCGATAACTGAATCGAGTCTGTGCTGCGATTAAACAACTCTGAGTAATCTTCTTTACTTATGAGTTTGTACCCGATCACGTCATTCCTAGCCTGATTGGCTACATCATTATCGTGCTAAATTTTAACTGTGCTACCTGGACCTTCCCAGCGCACAAATTTCGACAGTGAGCTAATCTTGCGTCGATCTTCCTTGTCATATCACTTCTCCTTGAACAGCAAACTTGATTTCGAGTTTGTGTCCTACCCGTGGTTCCAATAACCTTTCGCTTTCATCATTCCTTTGACTTGATGTCATTGTCAATCAATTACATCTTCTTGAAAACCTCTCGACAAATTTGTCGTGATCATTGTCAACAATTTGACTTCTTCCAAGTTGTGTGTCGAAATTAAGGATGAGAAATACAATCCTTGCCCCTCGATGAATTGTGTTATCATCGACAACATTCTTGCCTACCCCCAACACAAACTTGTTCATATTTTGTGTTGTATCTTGATTTCCCTGCTATCCAACTTATGTAAAGTTCTACCGTGGAGTATTACCATCTTTGATGTCAAGAATGTCATGAGGATTACTCCACCTCTTAAGAATTCTTGGTAAAGTGATACTTCTCACCATCCCCATTCTTTCTTGGTCCCCGTGTTGTTTCTAACCGAAATACCGACAAATGGTATGTGAGGTGTAAATTCTAAACTCCTAGCAACCCTATTGCTTTGAAGTTATTGGCCTATAGTTTCATTCTACGTCTATGGCTTAATGAATCACCATTCGAACATTGATCGTGCTACCTAGCCCATATTTTGGGTGCACATTTCAACCAATGTTTATCTGTGTATGTTTTCCTCGAGCATACATCATTAAGTCATTCGATCTAGCTAATGTTATCTCCTTATTCACACAGTTGTGGTAATCCATCTTTGGGAAATCTCAATGGATTGTCGCTGAGTCAATCAGTCACCTCCTCACCTCTCCTTGATTTAATGATGAACCCTTGTTCGGAACTCGCTTCCATAGTTCATCTCCCGAGAATCTACAATGTCATCTCGTCAATTTCTATTACACCTTTTCCTCTCAGGCATCCTGAGTCTGAGTTATCCTGACACCAATCAGATCTGAATCTCGGTCAGATATGATGGTTGGAACATATTTCCAAGAGTTATAACATTAGTCTTTATGTGACCCTGTAAGGTGATGTCATGCCTAGCACACCTGTCCGGAGGACCTATTGTTATAGTTTCCTTTTAGCAAGCTTAGCGATTCTTCCATGAGGAAATTGTAAGCCTTATTCCACAAGTTATTCCTGATGGATCCTTTGTGTTTCCAAAGTCTGACCTTTGCTTGAAGTCCATGTCGATGCTATCTCGAAGCATGTTTGTGATACTCCGATTTTCAACAAGAACATTTGGAGCCCAATGCTAAATATTTCCTGCTCAATTATCCAAACACCGTTGTATGGGTAATGTCTTGAAATTTCTCTCCGCTTACCCAAAGAGTTTTCTACATTATATCCTGTCATGGATATCTTGCTTGTCTTGTCCTTGGGAAGGATATATCCCTGAAATATGTGTTTAATTCATTTGTTCTGTTTAATCTGATAATCATATTTTTCTTCCCATTGTTGGGCTTAACCTTTCTTGTGATCTATAAATTCTAAGCGGTAATATTCTCCTGCTTATGTAAACACCTCGGTGTACAATTCTGTCAGTAAGACTGTGTTTCTATTGTTGATGACATTCCAGTAGCCAGATATCGCCTATTCCTTCTCTATACGGCTTGCATTAGAGTAGTGTAGCATGTTACTGCTTTCGGTTAATCCTATACTGATGCATAGCCTGTCATTATTGCTACAGTTGTTACCCTTACTTGCTATTCTACTGCTTAGAATAGGATGCTAGTGTTCCATCAGTGGCCCCACATTCTTGTCCGTCTGCCATGCTATACTACTTGGCCCTGATCACTTCGGGAGGTGATCACGGGTATATACTATATACTTTATATACATGACACATGTGGTGACTAAAGTCGGGTCGGCTCGTTGAGTACCCGCAAGTGATTCTGATGAGGGGGCTGAAAGGACAGGTGGCTTCATCCCGGTAGAGGTGGGCCTGGGTTCCTGACGGCCCCCGACTGTTACTTTATGGCGGAGCGACAGGGCAGGTTGAGACCACCTAGGAGAGAGGTGGGCCTGGCCCTGGTCGGCGGTTGCGGATACTTAACACGCTTAACGAGATCTTGGTATTTGATCTGAGTCTGGCCATTTAGTCTATACGCACTAACCAACTACGCGGGAACATTTATGGGCACTCGACGTCGTGGTATCAGCTGAAGCTCTTCTTGACGTCAACGATGGAGCGGCGCGCGCTGGATTGGACTGGAACGCCTGCTAGGCTAGGTCTGCTTCCGGCCGCGTACGCAACGTGCAGGTGTGCAATGGGCGATGGGCCCAGACCCCTGCGCGCATAGGATTTAGACGGGCGTGCTGACCTCTCTGTTGAGCCTAGGTGGGGCTGCGACGTGTTGATCTTCCGCGGGCGGGCATGACCCCGGAAAGTGTGTCCGACCAAATGGTATCTAGCGTGTTTGGTATGTGGTGCACCCCTGCAGGGAAGTTCATCTATTCGAATAGCCGTGTCCCTCGGTAAAAGGATGACCCGGAGTTGTACCTTGACCTTATGACAACTAGAACTGGATACTTAATAAAACACACCCTTCCAAGTGCCAGATACAACCCGATGATCGCTCTCTAACAGGGCGACGAGGAGGGGATCGCCGAGTAGGATTATGCTATGCGATGCTACTTGGAGGACTTCAATCTACTCTCTTTTACATGCTGCAAGATGGAGGCAGCCAGAAGCGTAGTCTTCGACAGGACTAGCTATCCCCCTCTTATTCTGGCATTTTGCAGTTCAGTCCACTGATATGGCCCTTTACACACATACCCATGCATATGTAGTGTAGCTCCTTGCTTGCGAGTACTTTGGATGAGTACTCACGGTTGTTTCTCTCCCTCTTTTCCCCCTTTCCTTTCTACCTGGTTGTCGCAACCAGATGTTGGAGCCCAGGAGCCAGACGCCACCGTCGACAACGACTCCTACGACACAGGAGGTGCCTACTACTACGTGCACCCCGCTGACGACGACCAGGAGTAGTTAGGAGGATCCCAGGCAGGAGGCTTGCGCCTCTTTCGATCGGTATCTGAGTTTGTGCTAGCCTTCTTAAGGCAAACTTGTTTAACTTATGTCTGTACCCAGATATTGTTGCTTCCGCTGACTCGTCTATGATCGAGAACTTGCATTCGAGCCCTTCAGGCCCCTGGCTTGTATTATGATGCTTGTATGACTTATTTATGTTTTAGAGTTGTGTTGTGACATCTTCCCGTGAGTCCCTGATCTTGATCGTACACATTTGCGTGCATGATTAGGGTACGGTCAAATCGGGGGTGTCACAGATGGATCAAAAGGTAACAAAATTGGTGATGAAATTATATGATTACTAGTTATAAGTTGTTATACGAGATCCGTATGGTTAAACATACAACTTTTGAAGCTTGAAAGGAAGAAATGTAGGTGGAATGTCTAAATGATGCTATTTAAGTAAGTTTTTTGTTTAGCGAATAAAAAATCATCGGTAACTGATCGAAAGTTTATGCAAAGGTGCTAAACATGACTAATTGATGTGGATAAGCTGTTCTATGACTTCCACATGATGGATCAAAACAGTTAAAAATATGTCGATGACGCTTAATTAATAAGTTTTCAGTTTTGAACAAAGTGAAAATCTATGGTGATGGATCAAAAGGTAACAAAATTGGTGATGAAATTATATGATTACTAGTTATAAGTTGTTGTACGAGATCCATATGGTCAAACATACAACTTCCGAAGATTGAAAGGAAGAAATGCTGGTGGAATGTCTAAATGATGCTATTTAAATAAGTTTTCTGTTTAGCGAATTAAAAATCATCATGGTAACGGATAAAAAGTTTATCCAAAGGTGCTAAACATGACAAATTTATGTGGATAAGCTGTCCTATGACTTCCACATGATGGTTGAGACTACTCTCGAAGAATGGAATAATGGAAAGCTGTTATAATGTGTCTAATGTCCTATTTAAATGATTTCTAAGTTTCAAAGGAGGAGAAAATGCAAAGTAATAAATCAAAAGGTGATGAAAAACTACTAAATATTATGTGACTGCTATATATATATAAGTTGTTGTAGGATTTTCAAATGGCGGCATACACAACTTCGAAACAAGAAACAACGCAAGGCTTCTATAACTGGTCGATAATGCTATTTAAACAAGTTTTCAGTTTCACAAAAATAGAAAATCTACCATGATGGATCAAAATGGTTAAAGATGTATATAGAGGTGCATATAGAGGCATGGACTACCCTCAAAGCATGAAAATGGTGGAAATGATTTCGGAATATGTCGATGACGCTGAATAAATAAGTTTCCAGTTTTGAACAAAGTGAGAATCTATAGTGATGGATAAAAAGGGGACAAAATTGCTATCTGAGGTGCATATAGAAGCATGGACTACCCTGAAAGCATGAAAATGGTGGAAATGATTTCGGAATATGTCGATGACGCTTAATTAATAAGTTTCCAGTTTTGAACAAAGTGAGAATCTATAGTGATGGATAAAAAGGGGACAAAATTGTTGATGAAATTATATGATTACTAGTTATAATTAGTTATACGAGATCCATATGGTTGAACATACTGCTTCTGAAGCTTGAATGGAAGAAAATATGGTGGAATATCTAAATGATGCTATTTAAATAAGTTTTCTATTTAGCGAATAAAAAATCGTCGGTAACGGATCAAAAGTTCATGTAAAGGTGCTAAACATGAATAATTTATGTGGATAAGTTGTTCTATGACTTCCACATGGCGGTCGAAACTACTCTCGAAGAATGGAATGATGGAAAGGCTGTTATAATGTGTCTAATGTCCTAGTTAAACGATTTCTAAGTTTCAAAGAAGGAGAAAATGCAAAGTAATAAATCAAAAGGTGATGAAAAACTACTAAAAATTATGTGACTGCTACATATATATGTTGTTGTAGGATTTTCAAATGGCGGCATACACAACTTCGAAACAAGAAACGACGCAAGGCTTCTATCACTGGTCGATAATGCTATTTAAACAAGTTTTCAGTTTCGCAAAAATAGAAAATCTATCATGATGGATTAAAACGGTTAAAAATGTATCAAATTATCAGATTTCTATAGGTAAGTTGCTATCTGAGGTGCATATAGATGCATGGACTACCCTCGAAGCATGAAATGGTGGAAACAATTTCGGAATATGTCGATGATACTTAATTAATAAGTTTTCAGTTTTGAACAAAGTGAAAATCTATAGTGATGGATCAAAAGGTAACAAAATTGGTGATGAAATTATATGATTACTAGTTATAAGTTGTTATACGAGATCCATATGGTCAAACATACAACTTTTGAAGCTTGAAAGGAAGAAATGCAGTTGCAATGTCTAAATGATGCTATTTAAGTAAGTTTTATGTTTAGCGAATAAAAAATCATCGGTAACTGATCGAAAGTTTATGCAAAGGTGCTAAACATGACTAATTGATGTGGATAAGCTGTTCTATGACTTCCACATGACGGTCGAGACTACTCTCGAAGAATAGAATGATGGAAAAGCTGTTATAATGTGTCTAATGTCCTACTTAAATGATTTCTAGGTTTCAAGGGAGGAGAAAATGCAAAGTAATAAATCAAAAGGTGATGAAAAAGTACTAAAAATTATGTGACTGCTACATATATATAAGTTGTTGTAGGATTTTCAAATGGCGGCATAGACAACTTCGAAATAAGAAACGAAGCAAGGCTTCTATCACTTGTCGATAATTCTATTTAAACAAGTTTCAGTTTCGCAAAACTAGAAAATCTACCATGATGGATCGAAACAGTTAAAAATGTACCAAATTATCAGATTTCTATAGGTAAGTTGCTATCTGAGGTGCGTATAGATGCATGGATTACCCTCGAAGCATGAAATGGTGGAAACGATTTTGGAATATGTCGATGACGCTTAATTAATAAGTTTTCAATTGTGAACAAAGTGAAAATCTATAGTGATGGATCAAAAGGTCACAAAATTGGTTATGAAATTGTATGATTACTGGTTATAAGTTGTTATACGAGATCCATATGGTCAAACATACAACTTTATAAGCTTGAAAGGAACAAATGCAGGTGCAATGTCTAAATGATGCTATTTAAGTAAGTTTTCTGTTTAGCGAATAAAAAATCATCGGTAACTGATCGAAAGTTTATGCAAAGGTGCTAAACATGACTAATTGATGTGGATAAGTTGTTCTATGACTTCCACATGACGGTCGAGACTACTCTCGAAGAATGGAATGATAGAAAAGCTGTTATAATGTGTCTAATGTCCTACTTAAATGATTTCTAGGTTTCAAGGGAGGAGAAAACGCAAAGTAATAAATCACAAGGTGATGAAAAAGTACTAAAAATTATGTGACTACTACATATATAAGTTGTTGTAGGATTTTCAAATGGCGGCATAGACAACTTCGAAATAAGAAACGAAGCAAGGCTTCTATCACTTGTCGATAATGCTATTTAAACAAGTTTCCAGTTTCGCAAAACTAGAAAATCTACCATGATGGATCAAAACGGTTAAAAATGTACCAAATTATCAGATTTCTATAGGTAAGTTGCTATCTGAGGTGCATATAGATGCATGGACTACCCTCGAAGCATGAAATGGTGGAAACGATTTTGGAATATGTCGATGAAGCTTAATTAATAAGTTTTCAATTTTGAACAAAGTGAAAATCTATAGTGATCGATCAAAAGGTAACAAAATTGGTGATGAAATTACATGATTACTAGTTATAAGTTGTTATACGAGATCCATATGGTCAAACATACAACTTTTGAAGCTTGAAAGGAAGAAATGCAGTTGCAATGTCTAAATGATGCTATTTAAGTAAGTTTTCTATTTAGCGAATAAAAAATCATCGGTAACTGATCGAAAGTTTATATAAAGGTGCTAAACATAACTAATTGATGTGGATAAGCTGTTCTATGACTTCCACATGACGGTCGAGACAACTCTCGAAGAATAGAATGATGGAAAAGCTGTTATAATGTGTCTAATGTCCTACTTAAATGATTTCTAGGTTTCAAGGGAGGAGAAAATGCAAAGTAATAAATCAAAAGGTGATGAAAAAGTACTAAAAATTATGTGACTGCTACATATATATATGTTGTTGTAGGATTTTCAAATGGCGGCATAGACAACTTCGAAATAAGAAACGAAGCAAGGCTTCTATCACTTGTCGATAATGCTATTTAAACAAGTTTCAGTTTCACAAAACTAGAAAATCTACCATGATGGATCAAAACAGTTAAAATGTACCAAATTATCAGATTTCTATAGGTAAGTTGCTATCTGAGGTGCGTATAGATGCATGGATTACCCTCGAAGCATGAAATGGTGGAAACGATTTTGGAATATGTCGATGACGCTTAATTAATAAGTTTTCAATTGTGAACAAAGTGAAAATCTATAGTGATGGATCAAAAGGTAACAAAATTGGTGATGAAATTGTATGATTACTGGTTATAAGTTGTTATACGAGATCCATATGGTCAAACATACAACTTTATAAGCTTGAAAGGAACAAATGCAGGTGCAATGTCTAAATGATGCTATTTAAGTAAGTTTTCTGTTTAGCGAATAAAAAATCATCGGTAACTGATCGAATGTTTATGCAAAGGTGCTAAACATGACTAATTGATGTGGATAAGTTGTTCTATGACTTCCACATGACGGTCGAGACTACTCTCGAAGAATGGAATGATAGAAAAGCTGTTATAATGTGTCTAATGTCCTACTTAAATGATTTCTAGGTTTCAAGGGAGGAGAAAATGCAAAGTAATAAATCAAAAGGTGATGAAAAAGTACTAAAAATTATGTGACTACTACATATATAAGTTGTTGTAGGATTTTCAAATGGCGGCATAGACAACTTCGAAATAAGAAACGAAGCAAGGCTTCTATCACTTGTCGATAATGCTATTTAAACAAGTTTTCAGTTTCGCAAAACTAGAATATCTACCATGATGGATCAAAACGGTTAAAAATGTACCAAATTATCAGATTTCTATAGGTAAGTTGCTATCTGAGGTGCATATAGATGCATGGACTACCCTCGAAGCATGAAATGGTGGAAACGATTTTGGAATATGTCGATGACGCTTAATTAATAAGTTTTCAATTTTGAACAAAGTGAAAATCTATAGTGATCGATCAAAAGGTAACAAAATTGGTTATGAAATTGTATGATTACTGGTTATAAGTTGTTATACGAGATCCATATGGTCAAACATACAACTTTATAAGCTTGAAAGGAACAAATGCAGGTGCAATGTCTAAATGATGCTATTTAAGTAAGTTTTCTGTTTAGCGAATAAAAAATCATCGGTAACTGATCGAAAGTTTATGCAAAGGTGCTAAACATGACTAATTGATGTGGATAAGTTGTTCTATGACTTCCACATGACGGTCGAGACTACTCTCGAAGAATGGAATGATAGAAAAGCTGTTATAATGTGTCTAATGTCCTACTTAAATGATTTCTAGGTTTCAAGGGAGGAGAAAACGCAAAGTAATAAATCAAAAGGTGATGAAAAAGTACTAAAAATTATGTGACTACTACATATATAAGTTGTTGTAGGATTTTCAAATGGCGGCATAGACAACTTCGAAATAAGAAACGAAGCAAGGCTTCTATCACTTGTCGATAATGCTATTTAAACAAGTTTTCAGTTTCGCAAAACTAGAAAATCTACCATGATGGATCAAAACGGTTAAAAATGTACCAAATTATCAGATTTCTATAGGTAAGTTGCTATCTGAGGTGCATATAGATGCATGGACTACCCTCGAAGCATGAAATGGTGGAAACGATTTTGGAATATGTCGATGAAGCTTAATTAATAAGTTTTCAATTTTGAACAAAGTGAAAATCTATAGTGATGGATCAAAAGGTAACAAAATTGGTGATGAAATTACATGATTACTAGTTATAAGTTGTTATACGAGATCCATATGGTCAAACATACAACTTTTGAAGCTTGAAAGGAAGAAATGCAGTTGCAATGTCTAAATGATGCTATTTAAGTAAGTTTTCTATTTAGCGAATAAAAAATCATCGGTAACTGATCGAAAGTTTATATAAAGGTGCTAAACATAACTAATTGATGTGGATAAGCTGTTCTATGACTTCCACATGACGGTCGAGACAACTCTCGAAGAATAGAATGATGGAAAAGCTGTTATAATGTGTCTAATGTCCTACTTAAATGATTTCTAGGTTTCAAGGGAGGAGAAAATGCAAAGTAATAAATCAAAAGGTGATGAAAAAGTACTAAAAATTATGTGACTGCTACATATATATAAGTTGTTGTAGGATTTTCAAATGGCGGCATAGACAACTTCGAAATAAGAAACGAAGCAAGGCTTCTATCACTTGTCGATAATGCTATTTAAACAAGTTTCAGTTTCGCAAAACTAGAAAATCTACAATGATGGATCAAAACAGTTAAAAATGTACCAAATTATCAGATTTCTATAGGTAAGTTGCTATCTGAGGTGCGTATAGATGCATGGATTACCCTCGAAGCATGAAATGGTGGAAACGATTTTGGAATATGTCGATGACGCTTAATTAATAAGTTTTCAATTGTGAACAAAGTGAAAATCTATAGTGATGGATCAAAAGGTAACAAAATTGGTGATGAAATTGTATGATTACTGGTTATAAGTTGTTATACGAGATCCATATGGTCAAACATACAACTTTATAAGCTTGAAAGGAACAAATGCAGGTGCAATGTCTAAATGATGCTATTTAAGTAAGTTTTCTGTTTAGCGAATAAAAAATCATCGGTAACTGATCGAAAGTTTATGCAAAGGTGCTAAACATGACTAATTGATGTGGATAAGTTGTTCTATGACTTCCACATGACGGTCGAGACTACTCTCGAAGAATGGAATGATAGAAAAGCTGTTATAATGTGTCTAATGTCCTACTTAAATGATTTCTAGGTTTCAAGGGAGGAGAAAATGCAAAGTAATAAATCAAAAGGTGATGAAAAAGTACTAAAAATTATGTGACTACTACATATATAAGTTGTTGTAGGATTTTCAAATGGCGGCATAGACAACTTCGAAATAAGAAACGAAGCAAGGCTTCTATCACTTGTCGATAATGCTATTTAAACAAGTTTTCAGTTTCGCAAAACTAGAAAATCTACCATGATGGATCAAAACGGTTAAAAATGTACCAAATTATCAGATTTCTATAGGTAAGTTGCTATCTGAGGTGCATATAGATGCATGGACTACCCTCGAAGCATGAAATGGTGGAAACGATTTTGGAATATGTCGATGACGCTTAATTAATAAGTTTTCAATTTTGAACAAAGTGAAAATCTATAGTGATCGATCAAAAGGTAACAAAATTGGTGATGAAATTACATGATTACTAGTTATAAGTTGTTATACGAGATCCATATGGTCAAACATACAACTTTTGAAGCTTGAAAGGAAGAAATGCAGTTGCAATGTCTAAATGATGCTATTTAAGTAAGTTTTCTATTTAGCGAATAAAAAATCATCGGTAACTGATCGAAAGTTTATATAAAGGTGCTAAACATGACTAATTGATGTGGATAAGCTGTTCTATGACTTCCACATGACGGTCGAGACAACTCTCGAAGAATAGAATGATGGAAAAGCTGTTATAATGTGTCTAATGTCCTACTTAAATGATTTCTAGGTTTCAAGGGAGGAGAAAATGCAAAGTAATAAATCAAAAGATGATGAAAAAGTACTAAAAATTATGTGACTGCTACATATATATAAGTTGTTGTAGGATTTTCAAATGGCGGCATAGACAACTTCGAAATAAGAAACGAAGCAAGGCTTCTATCACTTGTCGATAATGCTATTTAAACAAGTTTTCAGTTTCGCAAAACTAGAAAATCTACCATGATGGATCAAAACAGTTAAAAATGTACCAAATTATCAGATTTCTATAGGTAGGTTGCTATCTGAGGTGCATATAGATGCATGGACTACCCTCGAAGCATGAAATGGTGGAAACGATTTTGGAATATGTCGATGACGCTTAATTAATAAGTTTTCAATTGTGAACAAAGTGAAAATCTATAGTGATGTATCAAAAGGTAACAAAATTGGTGATGAAATTGTATGATTACTGGTTATAAGTTGTTATACGAGATCCATATGGTCAAACATACAACTTTATAAGCTTGAAAGGAACAAAAGCAGGTGCAATGTCTAAATGATGCTATTTAAGTAAGTTTTCTGTTTAGCGAATAAAAAATCATCGGTAACTAATTGAAAGTTTATCCAAAGGTGCTAAACATGACTAATTGATGTGGATAAGCTGTGCTATGACTTCCACATGACGGTCGAGACTACTCTCGAAGAATGGAATGATAGAAAAGCTGTTATAATGTGTCTAATGTCCTACTTAAATGATTTCTAGGTTTCAAGGGAGGAGAAAATGCAAAGTAATAAATCAAAAGGTGATGAAAAAGTACTAAAAATTATGTGACTACTACATATATATAAGTTGTTGTAGGATTTTCAAATAGTGGCATAGACAACTTCGAAATAAGAAACGAAGCAAGGCTTCTATCACTTGTCGATAATGCTATTTAAACAAGTTTTCAGTTTCACAAAACTAGAAAATCTACCATGATGGATCAAAACAGTTAAAAATGTACCAAATTATTAGATTTCTATAGGTAGGTTGCTATCTGAGGTGCATATAGATGCATGGACTACCCTCGAAGCATGAAATGGTGGAAACGATTTTGGAATATGTCGATGACGCTTAATTAATAAGTTTTCAATTGTGAACAAAGTGAAAATCTATAGTGATGTATCAAAAGGTAACAAAATTGGTGATGAAATTGTATGATTACTGGTTATAAGTTGTTATACGAGATCCATATGGTCAAACATACAACTTCCGACCGCTCTAGCAGGGGGAATCCCTGGAAGTTCTTCAGGGAAGACGTCGAGGAATTCACGCACGATGGGAATGTTTTCAATGCCCTCGAGTGGTGCGGCGTTCAAGGCATTTAATGCATAGAGCCTGGCCTCGGCATTTTGCACCAGATGGGCTTGGTAAGTAACTATTTCATCTGAAGGGTGTAGCAGATGGACGGTCTTAGTGGTGCAAATGATTGAAGCAGTATGCGCTTTTAACCAATTCATTCCCAGAATGAGATCAATGCTACAGGACTTCAGTACGATGGGAGAGACAAGAAATTCCAGTCCTTCGATTTCAACGGGTACGTCGTTGCAAATCATGGAGGTTCGACATTGGCCCGCAGGGGTGTGTACTAATAGTGAAGCATTCATGTCTTTGCTTCTAATGCCATGCATGAATGCAAAATCTTCTGACATGAATGAATGTGATGCACCTGTATCAAATAAAACGGATGCTGGTACTGAATTTACGAGGAGTGTACCCATCACAGTAGCAGGCTGGTCTTGAGCTTCGTTGAGATCAACGTGGTTGGCATGAACACGACCATAAGACTTGGCCTTGTTGCTGCGGGGTTGGTTGCTTCCATGGCCAGTTGCTGGAAGGGCCAGTTGGTTCTGGTTCTGGTTGAATTCTCTAGCACGGTGTCCTGGTTGACCACACCTGAAGCGCAGGCCATTATTGGGAGTGGGAACAGGAGCTTTGGGTGGTGGAGCTGGATGTCTTGACTGCCTAGATGGTGGTGGAGGCAGACGAGGTGCAGCATACGTCTGCCTTGGGGCAGATGCATTTGGACGGTACATGCTGTTCGGGATCCATATCTTACGCTTCTGTGAGGGCGGGCCCGAAGATGGGCCCGTGTCACGGTTGCGCCTGTGAGAGCTCTGGTATTCCTGCAGACCAGTTTCAACATTGATGGCCTTGTTCACGAAGGTGGCCAAATCAGCAAAGTCATGCACTAGAAGTGCGAGCTTGATGTCAGCTTGAAGGCCATCACGGAACTTCTCCTATCTGCGTGCATCAGTTGCAATGTCCTCTTCAGCATAGCGGGACAAGTCTAGAAACTCCCGCTGATAACCTTCAACAGTTTTGTTGCCTTGGGTGAGGTTGCGGAACCCACGCTTCTTCTGGTCCATGACTCCCTGAGGAATGAAGCGGGCACGGAAAGCAGCTTGGAAGTCTGGCCAGGTGATGATTGTTCCAGCTGGTAGAGTACGCCTGTGGCTGTCCTACCATTGAGCTGCGGGTCCCTTCAGGAAGAAGGAAGCAAAGGTGACATAGCTGGCAGGGGCTACATCGGCAGACTCCATCCCATAGGCGATGTCACGGAGCTTGTCATCAGCATCCAGAGGCTGAGTTGAGCTGCGGTACACAGTTGGGTTGAGGCACATGAAATCCTGCAGTGTTACTAGGGTTGGTTGCTGGTCCATATTGGGGCTAGGAAACTGAGCCATCATATTTTCCATGAATTGGCGGTTCAGTTCGAACTGTTGGATCATACCAGCCATGTACTCAGGTGGTGGTGGGGCATTGCCACCACTACCACGACCACTTGGTCTAACCATCCTGCTAATATATAACAGGGGTAGTTCAGCATTGAGAAATTGCAAAGACAAGAATCATTCATGATGAAACATGCATAATGAAAGGAGCACGATAGCTACTACATAGTAGTCGGCATAACTTACAAAAGGGGTCATGCATAGAGTTCAGTACACAGAGTTCAGTACATAGACTAAAACAACATAGGCGGCACACAGGCTCGCGGCGAATGCATCTACCACTAACAAGCAAGCCTACATCAGTCCCAAGAGGTATTGTGGAGGTAGGTGTAGCCTGAAAGCTGGTAGTGTCGCATCGGGAACTCCACGTCAGTAACCTGGGGTCCGCGAATACTCTGGTGCAGAACCTGACACTCAGGTCACAGAAGAGGTCCATGTGCGGGAGAGTGGCCTCCCACATCTGGCCAGCTGAACCCAGGGTCATCACAGTCCTGGCTGGGTAGATCGCAGAACGGGGCAGCTCCCTAGATCGGACAAAGGGGTGCAACAGCGTCAGAGCACGGTAAAGGTGCTGACGGGTGGTGTACAACTCGTGGCGAAGAGCTCGGTTAGCTCGATCCAGCCCATGAGCATGTAGAACCAGGTTCTGATGGTAGAAGGGCTCTCGGGTGATAGTGGAGTAGGCAGCAGTATAGTATCCCTCCGCACCAACATCAGATGCTATAGCAATGTGCCTGAAAGGGGAGGTGTCCAACTCCTGATACTCTCCACGAAGACGTGTCAGAGCAGCATAGGCAGCATCGTGGACAGCCATATCGATGGTCACTCCAACACCATGAGCGGTGTGCAGCACAGTAGTGGAGTCATACTCCCACGAGTAGAGGTGGACGATGGCACGGTACTGCTCCTGGTTAAAGTCCTGGTACTCCTCGTAGACGGTGTACTCAGGGTGCCAGCGACAACCCAGATATGTCATCATCTCAGCTAGCACAGTAGGTGATCCCGAGGCACCAATGGTCGTCGTGTGGCGCACGACCTGCCTCGTGGGTTCCATCTGAAAGCAAAGATGTTTCAAAGGAGTCACATGACAGTGTGTGAATTGTTCAAGATACTATTCTAAGAAATAACTATGGCTTATCCAACTTTGGGGTGAATGCGGTCACGGGATCCTAGTGTTAGAGTTAGTAAATTCGTTTAACCCGAGTAGAAGAGAGTTCAGATTCCCAGAGTAAAGGTCGAGGAGTAAAAGATCCTAATACCACCCAATGGCGACGTGGGCCCATAAGACACACAGCCATGTTAGTAAAAAAATTGTAAAGTCTAGACTCGACTTCGGCCAAGGAGTGTGGAAAGGGGGATTCCTACAGGCAGTCGGCTCTGATACCAACTTGTGACGCCCCCGATTTGACCGTACACTAATCATGCACGCAAATGTGTACGATCAAGATCAGGGACTCACGGGAAGAAATATCACAACACAACTCTAAAACATAAATAAGTCATACAAGCATCATAATACAAGCCAGGGGCCTCGAGGGCTCGAATACAAGTGCTCGATCACAGACGAGTCAGCGGAAGCAACAATATCTGAGTACAGACATAAGTTAAACAAGTTTGCCTTAAGAAGGCTAGCACAAATTGGGATACAGATCGAACGAGGCCCAGGCCTCCTGCCTGGGATCCTCCTAACTACTCCTGGTCGTCGTCAGCGGGCTGCACGTAGTAGTAGGCACCTCCAGTGTCGTAGGAGTCGTCGTCGATGGTGGCGTCTGGCTCCTGGACTCCAACATCTGGTTGCGACAACCAGGTAGAAAGGAAAGGGGGGAAAGAGGGAGAGAAGCAACCGTGAGTACTCATCCAAAGTACTCGCAAGCAAGGAGCTACACTACATATGCATGGGTATAAGTGTAAAGGGCCATATCAGTGGACTGAACTGCAGAATGCCAGAATATGAGGGGGATAGCTAATACTGTCGAAGACTATGCTTCTGGCAGCCTCCATCTTGCAGCATGTAGAAGAGAGTAGATTGAAGTCCTCCAAGTAGCATCGCATAGCATAATCCTACCCGGCGATCCCCTCCTCGTCGCCCTGTTAGAGAGCGATCACCGGGTTGTATCTGGCACTTGGAAGGGTGTATTTAATTAAGTATCCGGTTCTAGTTGTCATAAGGTCAAGGTACAACTCCGGGTCGTCCTTTTACCGAGGGACACGGCTATTCGAATAGATAAACTTCCCTGCAGGGGTGCACCACATAACCCAACACGCTCGATCCCATTTGGCCGGACACACTTTTCTGGGTCATGCCCGGCCTCGGAAGATCAACACGTCGCAGCCCCACCTAGGCTCCACAGAGAGGTCAACACGCCGGTCTAAATCCTATGCGCGCAGGGGTCTGGGCCCATCGCCCATTGCACACCTGCACGTTGTGAGGGCGGCCGGAAGCAGACCTAGCCTAGTGGCGTTTCAGTCCAATCCGGCGCGCGCCGCTCCGTGGCTGACGTCAAGAAGAGCTTCGGCTGATACCACGACGTCGAGTGCCCATAACTGTTCCCGCGTAGGTAGTTGGTTAGTGCATATAGACCAAATGGCCAGACTCAAATCAAATACCAAGAACTCGTTAAGCGTGTTATTTTGAAGTAACCGCGGACGCCGTCCAGGGCCAGGCCCACCTCTCGCCTAGGTGGTCTCAACCTGCCCTGTCGCTCCGCCACAAAGATCCACTTGCGGGTACTCCTATGAGCCGACCCGACTTTAGTCACCACAGGTGTCATGTATATAGTATATAACTATATACCCGTGATCACCGCCCAAGTGATCATGACCCGATAGTATAGCACAGCAGACGGACAAGAATGTAGGGCCACTGATGGAAAACTAGCATCCTATACTAAGCATGTAGGATTGTAGGTAAAGGTAACAACAGTAGTAGCAAGGACAAGCTATGCATCAGGATAGGATTAACGGAAAGCAGTAACATACTACACTACTCTAATGCAAGCAGTATAGAGAAGAATAGGCGATATCTGGTGATCAAGGGGGGCTTGCCTGGTTGCTCTGGCAAGTAGGAGGGGTCGTCAACTCCGTAGTCGAACTGGACAGCAGCAGCGTCGGTCTCGTAGTCTACCAGAGAGAAGAGGGGGAAGAAACAGTAAATACAATGCAAACATAAGCATGAGGATGCGTTACATGACAATGAGCGGTACTAGGTGTGCCCTAACGCGGCAGTAGGTGGTACCGGCGAAGGGGGGGAACATCCGGGAAAGTATTCCCGATGTTTCGCATTTTCGGACAGATGAAACGGAGGGGGAAAGTTGCCTGTTTGCTATGCTAGGGATGTGTGGTGGACGAACGGGCTGCGTATCCGGATTCGTCTCGTCGTTCTGAACAACTTTCATGTACAAAGTATTTTCATCTGAGAAATGGTTTATTTTATATTGATTTTAAAAGTATTTATTAATTTCTGGAATTTATTTAATTATTTAATATATACATTATCCGAAACAGTGTTGCGATGACATCAGCATGACATCATGCTGACGTCAGCAGTCATCTGACACGTGGGTCCCACATGTCATAAACTGATTAGGGTAGTTAGGGTTAAGTAATTAATTAACTATTAATTAAACTAATTAATTAAATTAGATTAATCTAAACAGGGTTAATTATCTAATTAATTAACTAATTAGTTAAAAAAATTTATTTTATTTATTTATTTATATATTATTATTCTTTTTAATTCCTTTTCTTCTTCTTTTTAATTACGTTCTGGGCGTGGGGCCCACCTGTCTGTTCCCCATAGGGGGTTCGGGCCCAGGGGCAGTGGCTCAGGGGCGCGCGGCCCCACCTGGCAGTCGCCCAGGGGCAACAGGCGGGCGCGGGCGCAGGCGCACGAGCGTGGGCGTGGGCGACGGGCGCCCGTAGCCTGCCCGGGGGAGGGCGGGGCCGTGGCCATGGCGGTGGGTTGCCGCAGCGGGGCACGAGGGCCACGGCGGGCGGAGGCGGGGCGAGCGGTGAGCGCCGTGCGGGGCGGAGGAAGTGGCCGCGGGGCAAAGTGGC